>NC_142691.1:613560-916590 GCF_056320005.1 Nelumbo lutea | reverse complement strand
ACGAGACAAAACCTTGAATGATTTGTTTCTTAAAGAGCCCTAGGAGTTGAGGCTGAAATCAATGAGTAGAAACACGGTTACAATTTAGATCTTTACTCGATAAAGATGAGGTCCATAGCTGACCACTGACTAGACACGCCAGTACATGTTGATCTGATCCTCACACAGGGCGCCTCACTTGTGCCTTGTACTTATTAAGTTATTATTCACAGGGAAATATTTTTAATGCACGTTGGTGTGAGGAGCAGATCTCGTTCGGTTTTTATCATGTATATTATTTCTTATGAGATATATTTAATAATACAAATATGGATTTATAATCCAGTATTTGGAGTGGGGTAGCTACATTAAATATAACTGCATTCAGATATCATTTATCCTAATGTCAAATTCCCAACCCTTGTCTCGGGGTTGGGATGGATTAGGTATTCAAAAATTCCCATGAAAATTTCATCCCTTCTCTTTCTCTCTCTATGTTAATTATAATTAATAATACTTTAATAGAATTAAAAACATAAATATTAATTATTTATTAAATGGTAATTCAAAATTAGAAGGGTGAAGCTTTGATTGAATTGCTTTCACTAAACTATTTTGAAAAAGCTAAATTGGTTCAACAGCTTTTGAGGCACTCTAGATAAATTATGTAAAGTGACTGAAGCATAGGATCCAAAAGATGATCGGCCGAAAGCTGATTTGGAGCTCTCCAGATTTTTCACCAGACATAAAACACTATCAATGTAGGGCTCACTTTGAAAGTAGGGGTGGCAATGAGCTGAGCTTTTTCATTAGCTGTCAGCTCGCGAGCTGGCTTGAATATATATGATATTTAATATAATATATAATAATATATATAATAAAAATATTATCATTATTAATTATTATAACTTTTAATTTTTTAAATATAAAATATTTTTTTCTAAATATTTTATAATAAAATATTTATAAAATATATAATAAAATATTTTTGTAAAATATAAAGCTAGCTGAGCCGAGCCAAACTTGAGCTTAGCTCGAGGTCAAAGTTCTGGCTTAAACCGATTTCGAACTTGAACTTTGTAGAATAAACTCAAACCGGACTCGAACCTAATACTATTTTACTCAACTTAACTCGAATCCACCCCTACTTGAACGCCAGAAGTGGCTGCGCTTCAGCCCTCCCAAATGGACACTTAGATGTCGTTTGAGAGGGCTTTCAGTTTGCCTGAGCTGCTTTCACTTTTGAAGAAAGCCAAATGTGCGTATTCCGTGTTGTACAGCAAAGTTTGTCCGTGTGGGGCCACTTATCATAGCCAGAACCAGAAAGAAGCCTTCTCAAACAGGGCACTTAATAATACACGTGACCTTAAAATTAGGGAATATGGTTACGTGTCACAATCCGAGGTTCCCAACATCCGGAATCATGGGCATATCATTTAATTCTGTGCGCATTATCAGGGAAAACATAAAGAAACCTTCCCGCGGTATCAGCGTAAAAAGCCCAGCTCCCTCCAATTTGAATAATTATAGGGCTATTTTCGTCATAGTACAAAAAATCAAACAAATAATGCCTCTCGTCAGTATCAGTAGTAAACTAGTAATGAGTTACCAACACCTCTACCTCTATTACGATCTCTACCCTTGATTTGGTGGTGGGCCCTCAAGTGTGTGCTATGATATATCACAATTGAAGGTCAGAGAAGGAACCTATTCACCTTTGATCTCTCATCCAATGTTACTACTGAGGAGGACGTGTGGGACCAGAACGAAAACCACTCCGCATTATCCGATGCGTAAAAAATCTCCGTATCCTAATGACAATAATGCCATTTATCAAAATTAAAATGACCATAATGCCTAAGCTCCCCAGCGTCCTGCTAGGCACTGATGAAACTCAACTCTCAAGATATGTTCCCATCGCATGTATGTGAATTTGATGACTTTCCTTCATAAATATTATTTCTTAATAATAAAATAAGAAAAAAAATCCAAAACCATTTTTTATATAAAAATCAAATAATAAAATTTGGTTACTAATCAAACGGAGGAACGAGGACCTGCCTGATTATGATGACAAATCAGAGGACGACACTTCAGCTCTTAGAAAAAAAAGCGGTTTTTCGTCAAAAAGGCAAACTTCTTTTTCAAGTTCCTTCTTCTTCTTCGTCTTCTTCGGTTCTTCTCTACTTTTTCGGATGCTCAGGACCTTGTTACTCTCTTGCTTGTAACTGAGAGTTCCTTCCATTCACTCTTCATGGGAGATTTACTCCATTTTCAGTAGTTTTAGCGTAAATGTTCAGTTAAATTGCATGTCGTTCATTGGGTCCTTTGGAAATGCCTCTCTCAGGTTTATGGTTCTTTTCCTTACTATTTTTTCTTTTTAATTTCTTATTTTCCCTTCCTATGTTATGTGTATATTAGCATTTGCATGACAAACATTATTGTTGGAAGAGCATCTTTTTGTTTTTTCCTATACGTATCGAAAATTAGCTGATAACTTAACTCATTTATGCTATGATGATTTATTCTCTTCTGGGCATGTGGCACCTTCCTATTTTATTGTTATGAAACGATTCTTTTCTGATTGAAATAATTAGGGCCATAAAAGGGTTTGATAAATCCTTTTTTTCTGGTCCAATTTGTTGTAATGATTGCATGCAGTTATGCTAATATTGAATTTCTATGTGGGTGATAGTAACCCAAAGAAAAAAATGATGTGGGTATGTATATCTGCTACAGAAATATTAATTGGCTTTCTCATCATCATCATCATCTTCTTCTTCTAATTTCCATTTCTAATTGTCAAACTGACTTCGACTCCATGCATCCCTTATATTTCCCAAGTGACAGTCTTCAGTGATTTGATGCTGCGTTAAATCACAATCACTTTGTTATCTTATCCCAATCATGTTTTTGACAAATAGGTCATGAAGACTCTACTGGAATTTGTTTGACATTTGGAAGAATAATTGGACACAATAACTAAAATTTTTTGTTTATTTTGAACTTTTAGAGCATAAAAAAGAATGCTACTCACGTCTAATTCAGAAAGTTATAACTTATCTTTTATTGAAATTCGTCTTCAGAATTCATGTGTGCATCCGGTGATACTTCAATATTCACGAATAGTTTTTGTGAATCTCCAGCACTCTGCACACCATTGTTTCTTCATAGTCAGGTCTACCTATTTGCTTTATATCTCTTTCTTGGTCTACCAAGTGTATTTTCCTCCATTTGTAGTATCTTCTCATAAGATCCTAAATAGATAATAACGTCAAGGGGCTATGTAGTTGTCATGGCACATAATCAGTCTATCCATTAGAATAAAATGTGACCATCCGACGTGTCCTCGGCAAAATTTTTATTTAATCTGCTCCAAAACTTATTTTGTAACAGCTTAGACAAGTTCTTTACTTAGGGGCTATTCGGTACTGTGGTGGATTCATATTCCAACTTCCAACTAGTTCTGGAAGGCACCACACTGAACCCATGTTCTTTTAGAGCGTGACATGTTCTGTAACCAACAATTCATGGTTCTGGAACACAAAATATTGTCAAATTTTTAACACGTTTTTTTTTCTCATGTTACAGAACACAGACTTTATTCAGTACATTTCACCTATGAATCAATCCATTTCAAATCCCAATAATTCGGATCACACCACACTTCCACAGTACATAAAACCACCAAGGATGTGATGAGTTCCAAAATGCATAATTTCAAACACACTACCGTGGGGCGTAGTAGTCTAGAACATACCTCACCTGGTTGAGACCACAGTACGAACATGCCCTAAGTGCCATATTTTTTTTGTCCTGCATAATAAGAGAGAAGCTTGAGTAGACATCAGTTTGTTTGTTCAAGTTTCCTGTGAATGCTACTTACTGATCCATACATCAGTGAGCTGACTGAGGCATGTTTAAATCCAACCAGTCCATCATACATAGGAGGTGATAATTGTATACTATTTGGAGACAATGCTTTTTATATTTAGAAAAGAGCCAAAAAGATTACTCTGATGTATGGATTTAGGTGCTGTCTCTTGGAACTACCTACTATATAAATATATGATAACCATGCCTTTCAGAGTTTCAGATGAGGAATATGATATTAGATAAATCAATTAGGAAAGCCAGGGGAAAATGGGATCCTTCTTGATGATGAAGAGCATCTATTTTCTGATTGTATTTACATTATCTATAAAGTTATCCATTTATTTATACAGCTGAGTTTATATTTCACTATATCTTTGTTTTAGAATAGCCATATTAAGTGGCTCCTGTACTGTGTAGTCATAGATCCATTTGTTCGGTTCTCTCTATATCTGGAAGACAAGAATTAATCACAAGTCTTCTGGTTGGGTGCTTAATTTTATGCAGGGGCCAAAAAAATATCTTATTTCCTTTATATGACCGTTTGCCACAACACATTTTAGCATGGACAAGAGCATTGCTCTGCTGATAGCATGATGCCTTTACCTTCAGAGGAACTTGTGGAGGAGGAAATTTCTCCTGTTGAACCACCTATTCTGTAACCATTTCCTATTAAATGGTTATAGACGTCCATTGTATAGCTGTTAGGTTACATGCTGATTATTTGATTGTTGAAATTTTTGTTGTGTTCCTAGGAGAACCTTTTTTTTTTTTTTTTGATAAATCTGGAAGAACAAATATTTCTTTGCTCACCTTTTATTGTCAGTTCTCTTGTTTTTGGTGTTCTGAAAACTAGTGTTTTTACATCTGACATTTTCCCATGAAATTTCTTTACTAACTTTTTATTAGAATTTAATGCATCTCTAACTTTTGTCCCTTCAGGTAGGAGCCAAGAAAATATGTGGGAAGTAACTCTGTTTCGTTCCCACTACCACCTTTGATAAATTGCTCATTATTGATGGATGGATTGATAAATTACAGAATCATCTCAGATGCCAACGTTGGATGTAGATTCCAACAAGTGTTTTTGAAGGACTGTGTTGTCAGATAGGCGGAGTCCCTACCTCACAGAAACATCATCCTGGGTTTGCAAATGGATGAATTTCTTGACCATGTCTTCTCATCCTCATCATGGTCAGATGCAAATGGCACTGAAAGATCATCCTGGGTTTGCAGTGGGCCTGCTCAAACAAATGGGCTACTTCCTGATTTAATGGGGGAATATGAAGGGAATGAAAAAAATCCAAATGTAAACTTGATTCCTTCAACTGAGATTATGGAGAGCTTAGCCACTCAAAACACTTCTATTGTCGTTGGTAGGGGCTCAAATTATGGTCTTGACAAAAGTTTAATTCCCAATGAGGCTCAACCGCAACAAGAAGGATTAGACCATGAAAAAAAGCATTCTTTGAAAGGAAACGCGAATGGTGGTTTGAGAGCTGAATATTTGGGTCTGCAACTGAATACAACTGAATCATCCCAAGGTGACCCAAATCTTACTTCTCCAAAGTTGCTTCCTGTGATTGAGGGTTTAGCCAAGTCACCTTGTGCAGTGCCGGATGCTAGTTCTGTTGGGAGCAATGGCAATGAACCATCTGGGTGTCAACTGTCTCTTGGAGATACTCATTCTTTTAATTCAGTACCACAGTTGTGGCCTTCATTATCTTATGGAATTGCTTCTTCCCTTGCTTCTTCTATAGTCCAGGATAAATTGCAAGGCTATGATTTGCATGGTGAATATGTGGATAGCAATAGTAACGTTTTGCAGAGCAGATATGTCAGGGATGAGAAAATATTGCAACTGGACAACTTTCCTTCAACAGTCTCCATCAATGTATAAATTTTATATAATTTTTACAATTAACTTCTGCGCATTAATTGAGGAAATATACTCTGACTGAGCATTGGTTTGCATCTGATTTCCTCCTGCACAATTTAGTTTATTTGTTCTTGATTGTGATCATCCAGTATTGGGCTTTAATTGAATATGTGCAGAAACATGATGGTTTGAACCTTCTTCTAATTTTCTTAATATTTGCATAAGACATTTGAGAATGTCTATGTTCAAGGTTCATCCAGTAAATTGTGGGATGGACAAAGATCCACCATTCACTTGATGACACCATCCAGATCTATATTTCCTCCATACTGTTGGAGATTACGTCTTACTGTTCTTGCTTGATAAAGTTCACTTGGGTTGGCTTGTTTTCCAACATCCATTTGACTGTTGTGCTTGCTATATGTTCCAGATGCAAGATGATCTGCACAATAACTGTTTGCTCCCTGTTGCTGGCCCCCCTATAACATTGACAAGAACAACAGGGTTACAGTCTGAGCTGCAGGTGCACTATATATTTGAGTTTCCTTTTAAACCTTTTTTTTTAAGTCTTTATCTGCAGATTTTATGTTTATTGTCAATAACTCAATGTTCTCTGATGTAAGTTCACATCTGGCTATCACAGTTTAGTGAAGGAAATTCTGTCAAGCATTACATGAACCAGTCTCCTGTTTGTCAGTTACAGTCTACACCGGCTACAACTGCTGGCGGTTGTAATGGTTCTGTAAAGCCTCGAGTAAGAGCACGACGGGGTCAGGCCACGGATCCACACAGCATTGCTGAACGGGTTAGTATTAAAGGCCTACTTTGTTGTATGGGTTCTTCTATTTTGTTAAGTAGGAGTTCTAGGTAAAGATGATTATATTTTTTCCACCCTTAAGATCTTGAAATTCTTCAATAATATATAAATGCAGCTTCGCAGGGAGAAAATTGCTGAAAGAATGAAGAATTTGCAAGAACTTGTTCCAAATTCCAGTAAGGTACTCCCATATATTGGTTATTTTATTTGTTGTTATGATTATCATTATTATCCATTCATTCATTCAACAATTAAGACACCCTGAACTTGTATCAAGTTAAAATATTCTAGAGAAATGCTTCCACAAGATCCTTAAGCTTAACGGGATTACAGAACACAAAATGATAAAACAACATTATATTTTTGTTTTATAGACATTATTAAGGGAGTTTCTGCTAGGTTCATTTTTGTGTTTAAGTAGTTTTGAGCTATGAAATGCCTTTACAATCGTTAGGCTCAGTTTGTGGTAATGTGATCATAAATATAGTAGCCCTAGAATACCAAACACCCCCATTTTGTGAACACTATAAATCCTAGTGTTCTCAACCAGGCAACAATTTCCACTAGCTAAACATGATGTCATCATTCTCCATTATGCTTTCTTTCCATTTGTACCATTTCTTTCAATTCGCACATTGAATTGGAACCATTTGTGCATGGATGTTTGACCGTGTGGTTTAGAAAAGTGAAACAACCATTTCAATAACACCTTTATTGGGTTTTTGGTTCAAGGACAGAAAATAACAAGTTTGTAGAACACTCTCATATGGGTTTTGTGGTTCAAAACCTCATGTTTTCTGTTTCAGAAACGTGGTTCCACATTTTCGAATCACAACCACAATAAAACTGATCCATGAGACGAATGCCACTTAAATCCACATATCAGAAAAAAACATTAAACTTTTTCCCCAGTTCTGTACTTGGGCCCTATATATGTTGAGGCTCATATTGACTAGCACTCATCAATACTTGTATCCATGGAAAAAGACAGGTGATGTTTCCAGTGGTCTCTTCTTAGGCACCACTGGAATTGAATCGATTTATTGAGGTGCTGATTCCATTTTATTATTGTTATTTTTCCCATGGTCCCTGCACTCTGCTAACTGATATTCTCTGTCTTGGATGAGAAGTTGCTCTATGATGGCCTATTTTGGCAGACATGGTATTTTTGAATCATATTTGGTTTTTCCAATTCAGATTCGTCTAGCCTGAGACCGATGAATTCTCAAATCAAAGTTTATTCTAGTTTCTGTCACGACTGAATCCTACAAAACTAACATCCGTATTAACAGGAAAGAGTCTGGGTCCAATAATATCATCAATCAGGGTTTAACTACCTTTGTGTATACATGAGCAGCTAAGTGCAAATTAACTACTGCTAATCAATATTGCATTTGCATTGATCTTTCTTGGTCAGTTCCACCTGATGGGACTAAAGGGCAGTCCAGTGAACAAGTCTCCCGCCAATATGGGGTCTGGGGAGGGACAGATTTACACCGCCTTACCCCTACACATACAGAGAGGCTGTTTCCTAGGAGATAAATAATATTTTGTATATTGAAATGGAATTGACCATCCAACTTATTTTAGTCAGGCTGTATGGTTATTAACTTGCAAAATCATCCTTGGGAATGTTAAGATTGATTCCCGGTTGTGTCTGGCTTCAAGCGTCACTCTCACTAACCCTTACCTAGCATCTGTTGATGTTTGATGCTTTAATAACTATCTGTCTGTTGGATGATGCTTATGAACTTTTTGGTCTGATGTTTATCTGATATTCTGTGAGTTTTTTTGAAGCTTGAACTTTCAACCAAAATTTCTTGTAGGAGAAAGAAAGGGCGTGCTGTTTTGAAACAGAGTGCAATAAGAGGCTAATTTTTCATCCTCATTTGTGCAGATGGATAAGGCATCGATGCTTGATGAAATCATTGAGTATGTCAAATTTCTCCAGCTTCAAGTCAAGGTATGGAACTTCAAGTTTAATCCATGTTTGAAACTTTAATCCTTATGAGTTTCAGCACCTTTTCTTGGGGAGGGGGGATGTATGATCATCATCAAAAGTCACCTTTCTTCCATATTTCTCTTATACTTCAATCCAATTTTCCCTCTTACCAACTGGGAAAGAATCAAAGAGATGATAGTTCTGTGGTTGATGATGATGGTGACATCTGCCATAGTCAGGCTAAATACATCCATTTTGAGTTTTAAAACTTTTCACTTCTTATTAAATCAAAGTTATATTTTTTGTTGATCTTGCTCATGTATATTAAAGCTTAACCAAGGTTTGTGAAAGCTTCAATAAACCTCCTCTCAGATAAAATATCATTGCAGTCCCTTGATGTTTTGATGTTTTGAGTCACTAGTCTGCTCTGTCTTAATACTTAAAATATGGCACTTGAGGTGTTGAATCAACATGTTATATTTAAAAAGTATTTTTCAGGCAAGCTTGTCTTTAGAGTGGACATTCTTTTACATTAGATTTTCTGGTGAATTAAAAGCAATGAATTTCTAAGATAGGGCAGGTAACTAATGTTATCTTGAAAATGTCAGGAGAATTTGTGATGTTTAAGAAACATAGGGGAGGTTTATCAAATTTTCACAATTAGTGGAGGTTTCTCGACACCTACCAAGGGAACTTTGTCCCCCAAATATTGCCTAGAAACATTGGATATGCTAGTTAGAATCTGAGCTAAATTGTTCAAGTCTGAGTAAAACCTACATATTTTAGACAACTGCTTTATTCCAATCAGCTTGGATGCTTAGTTATTCGATATGAGTTGCAGGTTTTAAGCATGAGTAGATTGGGTGCTGCAGGGGCAGTTGTTCCCCTCATCACAGAAGGTCAAGCTGAGGTATTATTTCTATATTCATTTCTTGAAATTTAAGTTTATCATAATCTTAGCCACTGTTATGTACTAAAAATTGCCTCTAGTTGGTTCTTATTCTTTTTCAACTTTGGTTCTTCAGGGAAATATCCCACTATTTTGTTGTAGACTTCTAATGGAATGCCTTTGTGTATAAATCTATCTTTTACTATACAAATTTGATACCCACTTGTCTGATAGATGTGGAAAATCTTCTTTGCCAAAGCAAAAACCTCACTTCTGCGTAATCTCTCACATGTTTTTAAATCTCTTGTGGAAGTCACATGTAACAGACTTCCTCCCTGCTAGTATAGATTCATGAAGACGGTATTGCTTTCTTTCCTTCTCTTTGAATGTGAAATATGATTAATACTTCTTGCTTTTTTATCTGACCAGGTTGTTTTATTTTCTATCTAAATGGTTCTTGAGGTGCATGCATCATCTTTTAGAGAAAGAAAACCAGCCAGCGTTTTCTTTGCATATCCTGTTATCCATATTATACATTGTAAATACTGTATAAGAATAGAGTCAAGTTATTGTCCATATACATCTTTTTAATGTATAAAATTTATAGATGAAAACAAGAAAAAAACTGATACAGCACCTTTGAAAGTTTGAATAATAACATTTATAATGTTTCCTATTCAACTTTGTTGCTAGGGTGATTTCTTCATTTCAGTTAATGCTCTTTCATCAGGGTTCTGGTGGTCTGGTTCTATCACCATCAACTGGTCACACAAATGATTTTTTGGAGTCTCCAGACAATATTGCCTTTGAGCAAGAAGTGGTGAAGCTGATGGAAACCAATGTGACCATGGCCATGCAGTATCTTCAGAGCAAAGGTCTATGTCTTATGCCTATTGCCCTTGCAACTGCTGTTTCTGGTGGCAAGTCATCAGCAGGCCCTGATTTTGGTGAGTGGAAGAAACCCAGCTTGACCAATGGTCTTAATCTCTATGGTAATTGCTCCCCTGGTGATATGAGCCAACAAGTTCCGTCAGATGGTAAGATTGCGAGGAAGGAGAATGTAGCCAGGAATTGCGACAGAGAAGGCATCACAACTGACGGTTGCAACATGGCTATTATTAAACAGGAAGAGTTGAAGAGCACTTCATGCACTGCAACAGAGCTAAAACATAAGGCGTAGTTGAATTGCTCTCTCTCCCTCTCTCAGATATTTTGTTGAGTTGGGTGGTCACATCATAACGAAACAACTGTTTTACTTCTTTTTTGCCCTGATTATGGAGAACTAGGTTTATACTGCATAGATTTCATATGTACATGCATATATTAGACTTGGCTAGTCATATGTATCTATGATGCATATATTTACACGAGTAATAAATAAATAATTTTACCAGCTTTGCCTTTTACCAATTGTATGAGAGAGTTAACTTTTTAATGCATCTTTATTTTCACTAGTTTTAGTGATTTGAGGCTTTGGTTGGTAATACTCTTGGAGTGGAGTCATTTTAAACGCAGACATGATTGCATTCTTTAGATCCATTGACACCCGGAATTTAGTGGGTAGAAAATTTTCCTCATGGAGGATTGGTATGGCAGGGTCTACATAGGTAGAACGTGATTCCATCCTATTGTAGAGCAAAATTTTGAACAATCATAAACCAACGCGAAGATACATGACCTATCTAAAATGCAAATAGAAATGATGTGTGATGACAAGATAACTTTCTCACTAATCTTCACGTTAAGATACATGGCACAAATAAGAACAAAACAAAATTCTGAAGATGGATTATTTTTTCATCCTAGAAGAAGTCTTTTTCATTGTAGAAATTGATATCCAACACTATATTAAGCTTTATGCTGGCCTTTTTCTGTGGAAACTGATCTCCATTCCTCTTGTAATTTATATGGACTCTCTAGATTTTTCATTATAAATGCCTTTTGACCCTAGGCAACGTAAGGGACAAGGAAAGTGACAGGAGGGCCTTAAAGATCCATACTGGTCTTGTAGTTGAATTTTGATCTCTAAACAGAGGATCTCAGTTCTCAAACCTTTAAAATCCACCATTGGCACCACCGTTTAAATGGGGGTAATGGGCTACTAGCTTACTACAAAGGTCAAAGGGAACTGTTTTTTTTTTGGTTACTAAATCATGAAGAAAGGAAAACACAGAGAAATTGAACAGGTTTTTAGTTTAGACCATGACATTTGATTTGAACAGAGGTGAAGCTTAACTCTGTTGTTGTGTTTCACATGATTTTTCTCATATTATGAATTTAAGATCTAATCTGATCAATCTCAGTCAGTAATTATTCTCACTAGTCCTATTAATAAGCTCACTTTAATCATTACTTTAAAATCATGAACTCTCATACTTCAGCTAATATTCAAATAGAGAAACTGACAGTTGGAATAGTGACCTAAAAAAATTTTGGCGTCATCCACATGAAGAAAATTAGATAAATATGAAATCAATATGAAAACCTAGGTGCAGTGATATCTTCTGATCAACTTGAAAAAGTGATGCATCTGATTTTTTGTTGTGGATGGTGGGAACAATCTAATGGTATGGAATTAATTCTAACATTTTATCCATTTAAACCTTCATTCCTTCATTTCTTTCTATTTTTCTGGTATTTTCACAGTTTTTTTTTTTCGGTTGGGCTTGGCCAGGACTCGTTATTCTTCTAATTCGGCATTCTATTAATGTTGTTGATGCTTGGGCTTTGTGGGAAGTCCACAATTTAGGAATTGGGATCTGCTCCTCACACAGGGCACTTCACATCGACCTCACAGGCACATCTTATCATGCATTTAAAACATCTCCCGTGAATAATAACATATAAGTATGGAAAATGTTCCTAATGCATGATGGGATGTGCCTGTGAGATCGGTGTGAAGCGTCTTGTGTGAGAAGCAGATCTGATCTCACAATTTAGCGTTCAACTTTTAGAATAAAAATATTATAATTGAATATGACCGTAAGCTTGTAATTGACAGCCTAAACAACAGTGTTGATCCGCCATGAAGATTGAGAACTATTATAACGTGGAGGAGTATTGAAGGGAATAAGGTTGCTGACTGGCTGGCTAGTTTCGTGCTCGCCAGGTTCTTTTCTCCCTAAAACTCTACGTCATTTTTGTTGTTTTGATTTTTAGGGTGTTCCTTCCATCCGTCTTGTTTAACTCGAGTTCAAATCTGCACCCCACAAATGCCCCACACAATCGGAAGGCGCCAAGTGTCCTCTCGCATGATTTCCTCCCTCAGCGTGCGTGGAGCTAATGGGACGGCTGTTAGCTCCAAATTCCCGCTACCCTCGACTCTCGACCTGACCTCCTCTATCTAACTTTAACCCACCCCTGCACTCCTACATCCAAGCTAAGGGCAAGAACTCCGGCGATGAAGATCGTTCCGACAAACACACTGGAGATATTCCTGGTTTGCTAGTAGTCTCCACTTTTGTCCTCCAACCTTCTATTTATCAATCGCTCCTTTTCTTCTTCTGCTCCAGGATGGAACTTTTTGTTTTCGATGGCCACGCCGGATGGGGCCAAGAAGCTAAAAACGTCGAACTATCTCCGGTATGTTGAATCCTTGGCGGTTCTACTATCTAGCTTCGGGAAGATCTCGCATTCACATGCTGTAATCCTCGGGGAAGCGCTTGCTTTGGAGGAGAATGATCTGGTGTTCCCTAGTGAGAGTTCTCTCGCCAGGCTCTAGTTCCATCGCCAATGTAGGTGAGCGTCAATTGATCTATGCGAGTCAGAGTATTGGATCACTAGAAATCAATATTTTGGCGTGTCCAATGGCTGTTCTTCTTCTTCTTCTTCTTTCACAAAATAGGATTATCTTATTTCAACGGTAGAAAAAGAACAAAGTTTGAGGCGTTCATTGAATATATATATATTCTTAATTTTGAATGATGATGTAGCGCAATCCGCTCGGTCCTAGCTTTCAACGATCTTGCCTCTGACTAGAGCAAAATGTGTCTGAAACGGGGAAGAAAGCGAGTAGTCTCTGGGAAGGAACTCGGTGAGATTGCTCCGAAGCTCAAATTAATATTTACTCAAAGGCAATATCAAAACTAGATAGCGCAGAATTATCACCTACCTCCTTCTTGGGGGGAAGAGAGCCTTTTATAACTATTTCGCACACTCACTCTCAAGCTCCTATCAGGTCGGGTATCATTACCTCTCCACTTCTGCCAGTTCGGGTGTCATCACCTCTGCTGGGGTAGGCAACCGCCATTGCTCTCTTTGTCGGAGCCGCCTCTACGACTGGAGGTGGCGGTGGCAGGTGGCCATTGAAGTGCGGCTGTCAAGCGTCAGATCCTAAGTCAGTCAGGTGCGCTGCCTTAGGGTACGGACTCCTTTGGTGTCAGGTACGTTTGTTAAGTTCGACGACCTAGAGACGAAGTGCTGGAGTGGTGTGTGAGGTGGTCTTGAGTTCGAATAGAGGTGTGGCCCGAACTGCCCTAGGGTAGGCCAGTTCGGGTTGTTGCCCTTTGCGCTCCTTGTAAGGCTCGGGGTCAAAGGGAGAGTTCGAGCTCCTTTTGGGGAGCTCGGACCACTAGTTCCTCCTCTCGGAGCTCGCGCCTTGAGCGTACTGTCGTGTCGAGCTGTTGCTTCTGCCACGTGTTGGGTGGTCAAGAGGTCGGGCCAAATCTTACTTCATCAATTGCCCCCCACTCCTCGTGCTAAGGGGCTTGCCCTAGCACGGGGAGTTCGTGATGTGGTGGGTGGATTTGTCCCGTACTTCGAATTGATTAACTGATAGCGCGAAGTGTGCGTTCGTCAGAAGATTTCCAGGTTTCTCGAGCACCAAAAAGTCAGGAAACGCGCCAATCCGTCTTTAAATGCTGGGAGACGTGACAACGCGCGTTATTTCAAAATTTAAAAAACACACTGCTGGGAGACGTGACAGCGGGCGTTATTTCAAATTTGAAAATCACGTCGTTGCTGCCTTCAATGTGGGGAGACATGCGCTGGCGCTGCTTTAGTTTCAAAAGACATGCGGCCAGTTTGATCGTGGGCCATTGGATTTGCCTCAATCAGAACCTTCGGTTTTCGGTCACTGTGGGTATAAATAGTGGGGGACCTCTAGTCGCTTTCCATTGCCATTTCTCTGCGTTTGCTTCTTGAGCTCGCGTCCAAGTTTTTTAGCTCGCGTCAACTTTCTTCCTGGTATTCTTTTCCTCCTAGTGTCTGGCTTGGACAGATCAGACAATTCTTCGAGGGGGTCAGATGCAGGTTCTACGAACTGATTTGTAACCCCCGATAGCCTTAGTGAACCCGAGGTAGTGCTCAAGGAGGAGCTCGAGGAAGACTTTGAACCCGTAGGCCGAGTTGCCTCGGGTAGTTTGGCGTCCTCCTCCCGTCGAGGTCGGACGTTAGACAAGTTCGGGCCTTCAACCATGATGCCTGAGGGACTTTACTCCCTAATCACCCAGTTTAACATGCCCGGGGAGTATACTTTATACCCTCGGGCGACTTCCCATGGGAACACGGTCCTGACGAGATCGTGATATTCCGGGAGTAGCTCGCCGCTGGGTTGCGCCTACCTTTCTTTTGAATTGACCATATTGCCGAACTGACCATATGCCCAATCCGTTTTTTGGCCGGGTTACTGCACTCGTGCAGCCTGTTTTGGTGTCAACACTTGGCCTCTGAGATGCCGATGTCCTTACTAGTTTGCTGTTAGCACTTTGTTTGCCCATGCCGAGGTCCTTGTTAGCTCGGTATTCTAGCCCTTGGGCTTTGGCAGCGATTTTAGTCTACTTCGCTTGGTGATCTATAGGTAGTATCATCTCAAGTTAACGACGTTCCATGCTCGGGGTACTTGTTTGCCTTCTAAAGTTTCGAGCTTGTATGCTCCTCCGAGCGCTCTCTTTACTCAGTAGGGCCCTTCCCTGTTCGGTCCGAGTTTGCCGACACCGGGCTCGGGTGCCATGATCTTACGGAGAACTAAGTCACAAACGCGGAAGTTCTGCTTTTTTACTCTGGCATTGTAGTACCGAGCTACTCTTTGCTGGTAAGCTGCAGTCCGGATGTACGCGAGATCTCTTACCTCGTTGAGTAGATCGAGGTTGGTACGTAGTTCTTCTCTGTTCGTCTTCTCGTCATATGCTTCTAGTCGTAGTGTGGGTTCTTCGATCTCCGCTGGTATTATTGCTTCGGTTTTCGTAGGTGAGGTTAAAGGGGGTTTCAACCTGGTGGTTTTTTCGGTAGTTCGGTGAGCCCATAGAACACTTGGTAACTCATTCGCTTCATGAAGTAATCCACTGCCACTACTAGGAATTTCCTCCCACCTGTTGCTGGCGGGAATGGTCCTAGTAGGCCGATGCCCCACTGTGCAAAGGGCCACTGACTAGTGAGGTACTTGAGGTCAACAGCAGGCTGATGGTGGATGTTGGCGTGCTTCTGGCACTTGTCACATTTTCTAATGAGCTCGGTGGCCTCGACCTTCATTGTTGGCCAGTAGTACCCTTGTCGAAGTGCCTTTTGGGCGAGAGCCCTGCCCCCCAAGTGTCCGCCGCACAGACCCTCATGGGTGTCGCGTAGTATGAGCTCGACCTTGATAGGTCGCAAGCAACACAGATAGGGGAGCATGTAGGATCGTCGATACAGTCGTCCATCTATTATGACATACTTGGCTGCCTGGCGCTGCACCCTTCTAGCTGTGTTGCGATCTGGAGGGAGGGTTCCATGTAGCAGGAAGCTCATGAGTTGGTCAATCCAGCTTGGCTCTGCCTCAAGGACGGGAGTGACCTCCTCTGCCCCCCTAAGAATATTAGGCCGAGGTAAGTCCTCTATATACACCGTTCTCATGGTGTTGTCACTGGTGCTAGCTAACCGGGACAAGGCATCAGCCTCAGTGTTTACTGACATCGGGATTTTCCTAATGAAGTGTGATTGGAAGTTGAGGAGAGCCTCCTTTACCTTTGTTAAGTAGGCGATCATGGTTGACTCGTGAGCTTCATATTCGCCGATGACCTGGTTGACCACGAGCTGGGAATCACTGCAAATGACTATGTGCTTCGCTCTTACTTCTTGTGCTAGGGCTAGCCTGGCTATCAGTGCTTCATATTCCGCCTCATTGTTGGATGCCACGAACTCAAAGCGTAGCGCGCACTCCAGTTTTATGCCATTCGGGCCACGAAAAACTACACCGGCTCCGCTGCCCTGTTGATTCAAGGAGCCATCCACGTGAAGTATCCAGGGCTCCTCATCCCAGTTCGCACTTGGCCTAATTAGGAGAGATGCTGATTTGGGTATGACCTCATAGTGCTTGAACTTGAATTTCTCGAAAGCACCGAGCTCACCTGAACTAGGAGCCTCATGCTCGGCCGGGCCAGGGGTCTCGAAGCGGAATGTGCATTCTGTAATGAAGTCTGCCAAGGCTTGGGCTTTGATGGCAGTTCGGGGCTTGAACTGGAGGTTGTATTCACTGATTTCGATGGTCCACTTCGCCAATCGTCCAGAGACCTCGGGTCTAAGTAATATTTGCCTTAGGGGTTGGTCGGTGAGGACGACGATGGTATGGGTTTGGAAATACGGGTAGAGTTTGCGGGCCGCGATGACCAGTGCATAGGCTAGCTTTTCTATCTCTGGATATCTTGTTTTTGCTCCCTGCAATATTTTGCTAACATAATAGATGGGTCGTTGGACCCGATTTGCTTCCTTTATTAGTACCGAACTGACCACTTCGTTGCTTGCCGAGAGGTACAGTTCTTAAACGTCGCCCTCTTTGAGTCGGGTCAATACTGGGATGCTGGCGAGGTATCTTTTGAGCTCGTCAAATGCGAGCTGACAGTTCGTGTTCCACTCGAACCCTTTGCCTTTTATTGCCTTGAAGAAGGGCAGGCAACGGTCTGCTGATTTAGACATGAAATGACTCAGAGCGGCTATCCTGTTGTTTAGCCTTTGAACCTCTTTTACTTTTTGTGGTGGTCTCATATCTAAGATGGCCTTTATTTTGTCCGAGTTGGCCTCAATACCGCGCTGGTTGACGATGTACCCTAGGAACTTACCCGAGGTGACACCGAATACACACTTATTTGGGTTTATTTTCATGTTAAATTGTCGAAGAATTTGAAAGACAGAATGCAAGTCTTGTACTAATTCATGAGAAAATTGTGTCTTGACAACCATGTTGTCTACATAACATTCTATCTTCGGGTCAATTAAGGGCTGAAACAGCTTATTCACGAGTCTTTGGAAGGTCGCCCCGACATTCTTCAGTCCGAAGGGCATGACCTTGTAGCAGTACAGGCCAAACTCGGTTATGAAGGTTGTTTTTTCCTCATCGGTTGGGTCCATCCTGATTTGGTTGGAGCTCAAGTAGGCGTCTAGAAAGCTTAGCAATTCATGTCCCAATGTTGCATCTACTAGGCGGTCAATCCTGGGGAGGGGGAAGCAATCTTTCGGGCAAGCTCGGTTTAGGTCAGTGTAGTCGACGCACATGCGCCATTTGCCGTTTGCCTTTTTTACCAGTACTGGGTTGGCTACCCAGCTCGGGTAATGAGCTTCCCTGATGAAGTCTGCTTCGAGGTGCTTCTCGACCTCCTCATCGACCGCCCTCCAGCGTTCTGGGGCTAGGTTGCGTTTCTTCTGTCTAATGGGTCTGACTACGGGGTCAGTATTGAGCTTGTGAGTTATGAGCACAGGGTCTATGCCGGGCATTTCTAACGCGGACCAAGCAAAAACATCTAAATTTTGAAGTAAGAAACTTACCAGTTCATATTGTAGAGGTTCTTGGATGGAAGCACCAATTCGTAGCATCCGAGCTGGGTCTGTCGTCAAAGTCGGGACCGTAACTATTTCTTCCGTGGACGTAGCTCGCTCTTTGCCTTGCTCCATTGGGCGTTCCAGTTCGAGTTCGCCGGCCACCTTGGTTTTTCCCTTTAAAGCGGTCACATAGCATTTGCGGGACTCGAGTTGGTCGCCTCACGCTATTCCAACACCAAAGTCCGTGGGGAACTTCATCGCCATATAGTAGGTGGAGACCACCGCCCGTAAGACATGGGTGGTTGGCTGCCCTACTATGGCGTTGTATGAGGAGGGGGTCGCGACCACCAGGAAGTCATGGTTGAGTCTGACCACACAGGGCCACGTGTCGACCTCGACGGGTATTGTTACTTTCCCAAGGGACCTGACTTCTTCCCCACAGAAACCCACCAAAGGAGTGTTCGTGGGCTTCAAGTCACTTCCCCGCAGCTGGAGCTAGTCAAACACCGATTTGAATAGAATGTCTGTCGAGCTGCCTGAGTCAACAAGCACGCGTCTGACTTCAAAGTCGTTGATCCTCAGCTTTATCACAAGCGCATCATCGTGAGGGTAGTGGACCCCTCGCACATCATCTTCTGTGAAAAGAATTGGCTCTTCCGTCCTCAGCCTCTTTGGAGGATTTTAGTCTTCTCGGGCAGCTTTGCGAACTGACATCCGGGCCGCTGTCGAAGTGCACCCTACTACAACCGAACCTCCCACTATCACATGGATGGTCCCCCGAACTGGCCTCTCTTCCGGAGGCTGCTTCTGTGGCTGTTCGGTCGGCCTACTGCTAGATTCAGGGGCATCCTTGTTGCGCTCCCCTTGCCGACCTGTCCTACTACTATTATTATTATTGTTACTATGCTATACAAAATTTTTTAAGTACCCGCGGCGGATGAGTTTCTCTATCTCGTCGCGGAGATTATTACAATTTTCGGTACTATGACCGTGATCTCTATGGAAACTGTAGTACAAGTTTTTGTTCCTCTCGTTTGGGTTCCCTTTTAGACGGGGTGGCCACTTTATGTACGGGGCATCCTTGATCGTCATTAAGATCTCAGACCGCTTTGTGTTCAAGGACGTATAGTCTGTCCGACCTGCTACAGGAGCTCGAAACGGCTGGCTCGGTTTTGGCGCCTGAACTGGATCCTTCCGGTTGTCTCCTTGGCTAGGGAGTTCTTCTCTCTTTCTTTTTTCAAAACCACCCCCCAGTCCTTTGATAGATCTCCTCCTCCGTCTACATGAACTTGTCCTCGAGATCAAGGAATCCTGGGCTAGTTAGCCACTATGTGCCATTTGAACTCCTTATGCATCACTCCCATCTTGGCTGCCGCAAGCTAAACTGTGGGGTCCAGGCCTGGGATCTATAGACATGCATCATTAAACCGCTTGATGTAGCTACGGATGGGCTCCCCTTCCTTCTGGACCATGCCGAGGAGGCTCTCCTTGGTTCGGGGGCACCGTTTGTTGGTTACGAAGTGCGCGGTGAAGACTTGTACGAACTGAGCCCAGCTCCTTATTGACCCAGGGGCCAGGCTCCTGTACTAGGTGCGAGCCACTCCTCTGAAGGTGGTGGTGAAGGCTACGCACATACAGGACTCGCTGGCTCTTGCCAGGTGCATCTAGGACTGGAAGGCATCGACATGGTCGCTGGGGTCAAAGGACCCGTCATACTTGTCAAGTGGGGGGAGTTTGAAGTCTCTAGGCATGGGGACTGCAAGGAGTCCTGATGATAGGGGGGAAGGGACTGAGAGGATAGGGGTAGCTTTTACCTTGTCCAAGCTCGCTTCTTCTTTGCCTCGGAGCCCGGGTAGGACGCGGGTTGCAGTTCGACGACTTCGCTGGCGGCGCCTCTGCTGCTTGGAAGGCCCAGCGCTGGCGCTGATTGCCTCGGTGTTCCCGAGCTCAATGGGCCTAGACTGTTGGGGGTAGTCCGCGACTAAGGCACTGAACCCGCTCTCAGTGTGAAGGAGTCCGTCCTGAGGGTGCCGAGGTGATGCTATTTTGACAGATCGGGTTTCTGACCTGTCAGCGTGTGGCGAGGTGGGGGCCGCAGCTCGCTCTCTCCTGCCAGGGGATGAGGCCTAGCTCTTGAAGGGGCTCCAAGGCTGGGAGGCCCGAGCTTGAGAAGCCTCCTGGTGGGGATGCCCGCCTTGAGGGGAGGGCTTGGCTCGCTTAATGGTGGGGTGCCGAGGTGGGAGCCGTGGCTGACTTTGAAGTAGTTGGGGGAACTACTGCTGGTAGTGGTACTGGGAGACATGGTGCAACATCTACTGCTGGTGGATTTGCTGTTGTTGAAGCTACTGCATCTGGGCTTGGATGGCCCGCATGCCATGCATCAGGTCATCGAATTGGTTCTGGCTAGTTGCCAGGGGAACAATGGTAGGTTCAGCAAAGGTGGTTCCAATAGGAGGAAGGGGAACATTCACAGAGGGAAGATTCATAGGCGCCACCGTTCGCGGCATACTTAGGCTGGGAATCCCATCCACCGGAAGGGGGATGGTGAACTGTCTGATGCATACCACGGGGACTTGAAGTTGTTCCCCGGTGGCATTCATCTCCGTGCTACATCCGGCATTGCTGAAAGAAGCCATGGGTGTTGGGGTTTCTTGGAAAAAAGGGGGTTATGAGAGTTTTAGAGGGAGGCTTTTAGAAGCGTTTCCCACAAATGGCGCCAAATGATGTAGCGCAATCCTATCGGTCCTAACTGTCAACGATCTTGCCTTTGACTGGAGCAAAAGGTGCCTAAAGCGGGGAAGAAAGCGAGTAGTCTCCGGGGAGGAACCCGGTGAGATTGCTCCGAAGCTCAAGTTAGTATGTTCTCAAAGGCAAGATCAAAACTAGATAGTGCAGAATTATCACCTACCTCCTTCTTGGGGGGAAGAGAGCCTTTTATAACCACTTCGCGCACTCACTCCCAAGCTCTTGTCAGGTCGGGTATCATTACCTCTGCACTTCTGCCAGTTCGGGTGTCATCACCTCTGCTGGGGCAGGCAACCGCCACTGCTCTCTTTGTCGGAGCCATCTCTGCGACTGGAGGTGGCGGTGGCAGGTGGCCGTTGAAGTGCAGCTGTCAAGCGTCAGATCCTAAGTCAGTCAGGTGCGCCGCCTCAGGGTACGGACTCCTTTGGTGTCAGGTATGTTTGTTCAGTTCGGCAGCCTGAAGACGAAGTGCTGGAGTGGTGTGCGAGGTGGTCTTGAGTTCGAATAGAGGTGTGGCCCAAACTGCTCTGGGGTGGGCCAGTTTGGGTTGTTGCCCTTTGCGTTCCTTGTAAGGCTTGGGGTCAAAGGGAGAGTTCGGGCTCCTTTTGGAGAGCTCGGACCGCTGGTTCCTGCTCTCGGAGTTTGTGCCTTGAGCGTACTGACGTGCCGAACTGTTGCTTCTGCCACGTGTTGGGTGGTCAAGAGGTCGGGCCAAATCTTCCTTCATCATGGGTGTTTTTACATAGAATTCACTGTTATTTTTATTTTTATTAGAAAATCCAAGTTTTATGCAATAAAAAAATAGATGAAAATGAATAGGGAAAAGTTGAACCTGTATAATGGTCGGGTGGTCGCTGGTGATCTCCATTCCCTTATGTGTTTTGTATTGAGAAAAAATAAAATAAAAAATAACTCAGCAAAACATGTAAAGGATGTTGGAGAGGGATGGGATGAGAGGGACGGAGAGTACCTCCGGTGTATTTGTCGGAGTGGTCGTATTTGCCGAACTTCTTGCCATTAGTTCGGATGGAGGAGTGCAAGGGTCAAGAGACGAGGCCAGGTCAACAGTTGAGAGTAGCGGGAATTTGGAGCTAACGGGATGAGTTAACGTTCGTCCTGTTAGCTCTACACACGCTGAGGGGGAAATCGTGTGGAAGGATACTTGGCACCTTCCGATTGTGTGGGGGTCCGGTCGTGGGGCGCAAATTTGAACTTGTTTAATTCTTTCATTATTTATAAAAAAGGGTAAATTATAAAGAACACTTTGTATTATGGGTCTATGACAAAGACCCCCTATAATTTGTTTTGCAACAAAGATCCCCTGTACTATGACCATGAGACAAAGACATCCTTCCATTAGACTTCTATTAAAATCTGTTGTTGCAATATTTTTTAATCTCCATACTACCCTTATAATATTGTTCATCTTCCCTAACCTCACGAACGGTAGTGGCAGCAGACTTCGGAAGTCCTCCCTCTCTCTCCCTCAATGAGGAAGCGTGAATTCGAACAATCACAAAGATCGTAAGCGGCATGGTGGAGCGCTTGTGCAGAGGAGAGAACATGAATTACACAAATTAATGCAAGGATTGTAGGCCCCAAAAAATACCCATTGAGTATTAACCAGTCCAAGCCAAAACTCAATTCTTTAAGTAACTGTCAGTGCATTTAGAAGTTGGAGAGTGGAGGCCGGCAAAATCTATTCATTGTGTTTTTGCAAGAAGCACTCAGGAAGCATGCAATGCTTCCTACCAATTCTGTGAGGCTACATTTACACTGAGGTATGAGCTACATTATCATTTACCAATTACAACAAGGAGCATTTTAATGGGGATCCTACAAATCAAACAGCTCCCCATAGAAGAGCGATCACATGTTAGAACAGTTCGAACTCTATATGCCCTCTTTTAGACTTGAACTCCAAACATTTACTCTCATGGGAAAGCATAAATGGAACTCCAAGATCACAAAATTTGGTAGCTCCAGTGTGACGGCACACCGTATTAATGCCCAGTTCAGGCCCTCAAAGAATGTATGTTGCCCACAAAAAACTTTTCAAGTCCATGTGTAGAATCCCCTTGTATATATCCTTTCTGTCTCCAACCATCCTGGGCACAGGTTTCATGCTTTTCACTAAGGCTTATATCTTCAATAGCGAAGACCCGGAAACTAAAATCCGACTTGGCAACGCAGGTGAGTTCTCTGCCATAGCTTGTGGCAGAGCCAACCATTGCCCGGTCCAACTCTTTGTTGGGATCCATGAGTACTTTAGCTCCTGAGATCATCAAAGGAGAGGGTCATGGGAGTGCTATGGATTGGTGGACATTTAGGATCTTTCTTTACGAGCTCTTATTTGGTAAAGCACCCTTCAAGGGCCTGGGAAATGAGGAGACTTTAGCGAATGTGGTGATATAGAGCCTCAAGTTGGAATACTGGCAGTGCTCGCTCTGGTCATCGTCCTCTTTTCCTTTATGCAAAAAGCATGTGGTCAATACTTGCGCTTTTCCCTTTTATTCCCTCTCAAATTCTTCTTTCTTATTCCAACCAACAATGTGAAATCATCTTCATCTTTATCCTCTCAAGCATTGCAGTTTCCCATGATCGTGGCATCGTCAATGGCAACTATAGAGACGAGATTGAAGACAGAGAAGAGAAGGGAAGATGAGAAATGGGTTTCCTCCGTCCTTTCATTTTGGAGAGTTGAGAGAGAGAAAGAATGAAAGAGGACGGTGAAGGAGGGGAAAAGAAGAGAAGAAAGGGAAAACATAGAATAAATAGATTTTAAGAGAAAAAAGGGCAAAAAAAGAAGATAGAAAAAGTTTAATGGGATATTTTTGTAATTTAACGCATTCTATCATTTAACTTAATGGTCAAGGGGGATCTTTGTCTCACGGTCATAGTAAAGGGGGTCTTTGTTGCAAAAGAAAGTACACGGGTCTTTATAAGTTACCCAAAAAAATCGGCATTAGTTTCGAATTTCAACTGAAACAATGGCATTACTCTTCTCCGGATCTCCGTGGGTTTGTGGGTCGACCGCCCCGGCCCGATGCTAGAGGCTAGAGGTTTGTCAGGTACCCTGTTGCGCAAGAAACACAACACATAATAAATAGCAAATAGATGAAGAAAGGCGTAGAGGAAGAGGAAGCACAACACAGTTGGATTGGTAAGTACTACAACAGGATTGCAAAAATTCGATAAAGATGGCATCTTCTGAGGATTCGTTGAAGGAGAGATTACAAGATTTGCAGAAACAACTGGGAAAGAAACAGAAGTTTGAAGAGGCCGTCTCATCCATTAAATTTTTGCTTATTGAGACATATCCCTCTGCTTCTCCCACCCTCCGCAAACCGGTTCGTTCCTTCGCTTCTATGCACTCCCTTTTCTTTCTTTAATTCTTTCTCTTTTGCGTATGGTCTTGTTTATCGTTTCATAATCGCATTTCTTTCACACCTCCAACTATCTGAATCAATTATGGTTTTATCAATTATTTTTGTTTTGATTTTTAACCGTTCCTTTCTGGGAAATTTTTTCTGAAAATTGGAGAAGAATGGGACATTTGTTACCGGAGAACACAATCAGTCACACATATACATAATAAATTATCCAGTTCTCTAATCAATTTTAATGCCTTTGCTGAAAATTTATTTTTCCCCTTCTTAACAAAAAAAAAGGATGCTGTTTTATAACTATTATCCGTGACTTGAGCTAATCGTCCAAGCCTTTTGGAGCTGGATTTAAATTGTTTCTGTTACTGACATCCTCCCGAACTTTGACCCATTTGTGATGATCTTGCGCTGATTTGGAGGTTTACTGGTGGAATTTTTGTCTGTTATCCTTGCTATTCAAAATGGTCGAGCACTCATTTTTAGATAGGCCAACGTACTCTGCTATATTCAATCATTACTCAGCAAAGGTTGGTGGTGCATATTCAAAACACCTTCGGAGGGCAACAATGTGCTAAATAATATGGGATTCCTATCCGGATTTGGCCAAACTGTTTTTGATGTTCTCTCGTCTGATCTCAGTTATCTTTTCATTGCTGATTCTATGGGGACATAAATCCCTTGAATTTGTATTCTTCTTTCTATTAAATAATTTAATCTGTTGGATAAAAAAGATACTATTAGAGCCTTGTTTATTACAGAATTTTCATCCTCAACTTCCCCCCCCCCCCCCCCCCCCCCCCTTTCTGGTTCAGGGAAAGAAAAACAATTAGTTTAGACAGGCCTCTTATCATGAGCATGAATGTGGGTTTTGCAGATTTATTCTGCTGTTTGTAGGGTTGCAACTATTTTGCAAACAAGATACACAATACCCGGATTCTGGCTTGCTGGCCTGGGACTTTTTCAGGAGGCTGAGCGCCTTGTTCTTGAATCTTCTGAAAGGCAACACTTGAAAACCTGCATTGCAAGAGCACGTGAACATTTGCATGAGCTTGAGAATAGGCCGGAGTCCGACTCTGAACACAACAGACCTAGAGGTATTCATTTTATTGGAAATTTGGAATGCAGTCGTTTTCTCAACCCACTCGTTTGATTCCTGTGAACTTTCCTTTCATGTTCTCCGAATTTATTCTAATAATGGTTACTTTTGTTTCTGTATCTTTCTAAAGATTCAAGATATCTCTTCGAAGGGCATCTGACTGTAGATCCTGAGCCCTCACGTCCTGCATGGCTTGTGGCACAGGATTTACTGGCTACCATTTCTGCAGTTGAATCTTCTCAAGGCCAGACAGAGAATATTAACACACCAGAAATTACAGAGCAGCTGATAAATATGATTGACCCACTAGAACTAGAGGCTGTTATTCAGAATTCATTGCAGGTATTTTATACAACTAATCCATTCTTCCATACAATTTGGGACCTTGAAAAATCACATGCTTAGCTCCTTTTTTTTACTTTTTAACATTAGATAACGAGAAAATTTTGTGTAACAACCAAATTTGTGCTGGAACATTCTGAGTATTCATATTACTTGCGTACTTAAATTGTGTGGCTGTTAGTATTAGTTGAAGTTAGTTACCTTTACAGTGAAGCTTTTTATTTTTTTCTTTTTTTTCACTTGCCAACTATCTTTGGTTTCATTCTCTGTCTTTAATAAATGGCAAACTTTAGTAAGTAGCATATTGATTTTAAGGACATTCTCATATTGATCCCTCTTGAACAAATAGGAATTTGTGCATCAGAGACGGCCCCCTGCTAGTAAGGAGGTGGTTGCAAAACTTCCAATCATTACTGTTACAGAAGAAGTTCTGGCAAAATTTGGAAGTGAGACATGCTGCGCCATTTGCCTGGAAAAATTTGTTCCGAATGACAAGTTGCAGGAATTGCCTTGCAAAAACATGTTTCACCCACCTTGTCTAAAGCCATGGCTGGTAAGCTGCTTTTGCATTCACTTGTAATTAGGAAACTAAAGTAAAAAAAAAAAAAAAGAGAGATTTTACTTTTCCAACTCTTTATAACTCGGGGTTCATTATCTTTTTATTTTTTGTGTGCATACACATGCTTATGACATCTGAAATGAATGGTATTTGAAATATCAAAAAGCTCATGTTAAACCTATTGGCAGGATGAAAATAACTCCTGTCCTGTTTGTCGGTATGAGCTACAAACTGATGATTATGAGTACGAGAGGCGGAAAGAGAGGGAAAAGGAGGCTGAAGAAGAAAGGAAAGGAGCTGCAAATGCCATACGTGGCGGTGAGTATATGTATGTCTAGATGTAAAGGCTTAATTTTCAGGATAATTGTCATCCTACAATTGTATGATGCATATTTTGTACTGAAATCATATCTTTATTTCCGTTCATTTACTCCATGTTGTATCAGTTTTAGAATAACTATATTGGCTTCATTTGTGTCTTGCACAGCAACAGCCAAAAACATTTTAATGGTTCTTCCAATGAGTTGCTCTTCGTTAGTTTGCATTTTTGGTGGATGAGATAATGCTTAGAATCAAGTCACTTTAGGTGGTGTTCGGTTCCGTGTTCAACTTGTGGATGGACCGTTTTGGTCCATGCCACAGGATGAACAGGGTGTTCGGCTGGTTGTCCGCACCCCATATTATCGGCCACAACGTTTTTTTGGAGGGGTCCATCCACGGTTAAATTTTGATACCCTGCTTCACAATGATTCAAAATATTCCAATCCAATGTATATTTGATTGACCATGGCAAACCCAGTCTGTACTATTGTTTTTATTAGAATAATATTTTTAAATATTTAAAATATATTTTTTATTTTTTAGTTATTTTTATTAAATTTTATTAGAATAATATCATTTTTATTAAAATTAATATTTATTGGTTAATATTAATTTATTGATGTCTTTTTTTCAATATTTGATTGTATAAAATATAAAAATTAGATATTCATGATTATTCATAAAATGTAAATGAGATACATGGAATAAAGAAGTGTCATGTAAAAATTTCATACAATTTGCCCACATTTCAAAACAACTATAGACTATAATGTGGTGTAGATTGGTCCCTACCACAGGATGATGTGCATCAATCACACCCACCAATTTCTCATCCACGTTGTAAAACATCCCCTTTGGTTGTAATTATTCTATTTCTCAATGCCTTCTAAAAGAGAGAACACAACCACACAACCTCCTTTAAAAGGCGATTACCCAACGTTGGTCCATGCTATCTAGCATCTTCAAAGGGATGAATACAAGTTAAACAATCATCTTTAAGATTTAGGGTCCGTTTGGTTTGTAGTTAGAATCGGAATCAGAATCCTTTGGAATCAGAATCGAAATGGTCCATTTTCATAGTCTATTTGGCTCAGATAGAAATGAGAATGGGAATTAAAATCAGCAAGAGTGGGACTTCATTCCCAAGGAGAGGCGGGGAATGGCCATTCCCTCAAATGGGGGAATGCCATTCCTTCTGGAATGAGAATGAAATTTCAATTCCGTCCAACCAAACAGTTGCCCATTCCGGTTCCAATTCCAGATCCCTATTCCTGTACACCAAACGGACCCTTAATTATAAAGTTGAGAAATGTAATTCAATGAGGTCGATAATAGAATTCATAACCACGGCAACTTAAAAGGGTGGGTGGAGACTGTGGAGTGACTGGAGTCGCATGCAATTACTGAATTGGGAATAGCTGCTATACCGTTGATTGCTCATATTTCCTTTTGCCCTTGTTTAGTCACTCTAACTCGGGCTGCCTGGCGAGTCTCAGCCCATGTCAATCCGCAATACTGAAGCAGAATTCAAAGCCGAAATGTACCACAAATAATAGCCCCTAAAGGTGGTTTGAAGGTGTGAATTGAAAACTAAAACCTTGACAGGAAAACTAATAAAAGAAGTATTGATCTGGCACGCATGTGATGTTCAAACTTGAAATGGATTTGCCATATGTTTCTCATTTGAGAGTTGGGAGTTGGGACTCAGTTCCTTTGAATTTCAAAATTAAAACTCATAGGAATCCCCATGGCCATGATGATGTTCACTCGAATGACCTGGCAATTTGTCTTTGGAGATCATATCTCCATTAGTCCCACTGCACATGCCATAAAATATTTTACTGGTAGCTAAAGCTATTGATTGGTGGCTATGCTGGCATTTAAGAACTACTAGTAGTAATTCCTTGCCTGGTATCAATCTTCCATTCTGGCCGGGGCTGGGGAAATGCGAGTCCACAGTCCAGTCTTGCTTGTTAGCGGGTTCCATACAACAATCTATGGACCATAACGTCAACAAACCTAATTAATTATGAAAATTAATTAAAAAAAAGACCAAATAAAATGGCAGGTTCACTCAAGTAATCACAACCAAAATAAAACACAATGTTTAGACTAAGATAAGAGCTTTCAACAGTTGGATTATCAACCCTTAAGTTACCAAAAAAATAAAAAGACAAAGACGGTTTACCAGTGCGTAAATACATATATTCAAAAAAGAGAGGAATAGGACTTCCATACAATTTCAATTTCTAGAAAGTACGGTTACATGTAGCACAGTAATGGTAGGTATGATCTTTTGATGGTGTTCCGCACTTGTAACAGAAAGCAAATCCACACCTGTGTCCATCATTAAATTTAAATTGGTAATCACTTATATAAAATTATGTAAATAGTTTAATTGACATGAGAAAAAAATAGGTAAATAGTTTAATTGGTAATCACTTCTATAAAGTTAAATTGTTCCTTCCCCTTTTTTGTTTAATTAAGAAAAAGAAACACAGGACGATATATGTTCTGTTACATTAGATAGACTCAATGGAAGTAATGCAATAAGTTCTGTTTGTTTGTTACTTTGAAATTTGGTGTGGAAAAGGGTGGGAATCAGAAAGGACGGGATAAGAAGAAGAAAATCTGTACCTCTCTCTCTCTCTCTCTCTCCATTTTTCCCTCTTTCGGCACTCTCCTCTCTTGCTAAAATTTTCCGGTTTCCTCAGTTAAATAAAGGAGGATTATATTACAGGCGGAGTCATGAAAAACAAAAATTATGTATATCTAAGTAAAAGTTGAGAAAGAGAGAAAAAATACCTGCATTTCATATACAAGCAACCATCCGACTTCTCGACGTAGAATTTGCACATTGGACACCTCTGCCATGCCTTCTCTTTGGCAAGGGCCATCACCTTGAGATCTTCCCTCCCTCTCTCATCCTCGTTTAGTTTCTGAAACTCCTCGCAACTGATGTTGCCATGCCATGGCACCTTACACTTGGCGCAGAAAAGTCTTCGGCAACTTGGACACTCGGATTCCTTAATGATCTCCCCTCCATCGTCCATCAGCAAAGCGGAACAGTTGCTGAAAGGACAGTAAAATTTCTGGGGTCCAGGAATCAGAGACTAACAAAGAGCATCTCCCCACCGAACAAACACTTGGTTGGGGATAATCGATCGGCAACTCTCAGGTTCCAAAACCTCCTTACAGTTGAAGGCGGGGCAGATAACCTTGGTGACGTTCTCTTCGACCTTGGCAGCCACATGTTTGCTTATGCAGTCAGAACAAAAGGAGTGTGAGCACTTGTTAATGCCTCTGAACATCTCTTGATGCGATTTGGTTTCCATGCAAATCTCGCAGAAGCTTGCCGAAGACCCACCTTCAATTTGTTTTGAATTTTTGTTTTCGTTGGTATATTGTTTTTTCTCAATTGTTGTGCATGATGATGATTCGACATTTCCAGCAAATGAGTTATGCGATGAAACGACGGACGATACAAGTACCTCTTGCAGCTGTAACTCCTCTGTGTATTTCTCATCAGATATTGCTGCTGCTGCTATGGGGTTCATCTCATTGTCATTGTCATGGTTACCATTTTCATTTGAGAGTTGTGCTAATAAGCAGAAGAAATCATCGGATTCAGAAGAGTTCGAGATCGAGGAGGATGATGTTTCCATGGGCCCTTCACCTTCCCTTCTGCTTTTTCTCAATCTCAGATGGAAATGGAAGAACTCCAAATGCTTCTGAGTTTTGATTTTAATAGACAAGACAGCTGTCAATGCGGATTCTTTTCTACTGTTAGTTAAAATGAGATAAAATCGGGGGAAGTGTGGAGTGAAAGACAAAGTGGATAATGACATAAACGTTTCTACTTTCGAGAGGTAGCGAATTCTCTTCGAGAATGACGGTTCAGTTCAGGATCAGAATATGCATTGAGCCTGTATCTATTTTTTCGATTTTATTTTCTATAATTTCTCATTTTATTTTCTTGTGTGCGTATTCGGTATTCTCAATGGGCGGCTGCAGATGCCGCCGTGGCCGTGCACTCAGAGTGTTCGCACGGATTTTGCCTTCTTCGGGAGAGGATACCCGGGTTTTAGAGTCTGCGTTCTTTGCACCATGCACCGGACGCGTGAACCCACCAGTAGGAGTTATCGCATTAGCATTTTGAGTTTTGTCAGACGCGTGAATCCACCAATAAGAGTTACCGCGTCAGTATTTTGAGTTTCGGCTTTAGTTAACGGGCTTTTTGACGTTAGTAACTAAAATCCGATTGAACCGAACACAAAAGGACAAAAAATAAACCAAACCACTCAAGGATTTCATTTGGACTCCTTCCTTTCCTTCACCGAGCCTTAACTTATAAACATTCACATCCCACCGGCGATTTCATTATACACCGGCGTTCGTAGACGCAAAATCCACTAGCAGCTGTCCGGCGGTAAGTGGTCAATATTCTTCTTATTTTTCTTCCTCCCATTACTCTTCCTCCTCTCTTTGTTCCTCTTCTTCCAATCTTATTCTTCTTCCTCTTTTATGAGCTCACTAATGTGAACTATTTTATGCAAGCTCAGTTCCACTGCTGCATGTCCTTCCAAATTTATGAATGTTTTTATTAATCTCTCTCTCTAACGGCCTGATTAATGGCTGCATCTCTTTCTAGTAACTTTACTAGGATGAAAAATAACAAGAAGAGGATTTGTTTCCTCTAGGCTCTGATTTTTCCCTTTTGGTTTTATTGCTTTAAAAGTAATTAGTGATAAACCTTTCGAATTTTTCTCTGATCTTTGATTTCATAGTTTATGCCTTCATCTTCTTGTATTGTCAAAAGCCTCTCTAAAAGCCTTTTCCGTGAAAGCAAAAAACTGGTCCGAATCATCTCATTGATTCTTAAAACAGTTTGCAGATGTCAGCAACATGGAAGCTTGTTATACCCTCGTCGGTGGGATGTGAGATGTTTCTGGGTTAGGGCTTGGTGGAGGAGAGGAGGAAGAGGAAGAGGGAGTTTAAAGAAGGAAGAAGATTCTCTTCTTACCGATAGACCGCCGCCGGTGGATTTCGCGTCCACGAATGCCAGTGTAAAGTGAGATTGTTTGTGGGATGTGGGATGTTTCTGGGTTAGGGCTCGACAAAGGAGAGGAGGAAGGTGGAGTTCAAATGGATTTAATGTATTTTTTGTCCTTCTGTATCCGGTTCAACCGAATTCCAATTGCTAACGGTAGAACGCCCGTTAACTAAAACCAAAATTCAAAATGCTACGGGTAGTTCTTATTGGTGGGTTCATGCGTCCAGTGCACCCATGGGTGCACAGAAAGGGTGCACAGAACACGGACTCCTCTCCCAGTGGAATTCGGGTTAACTGAACACTTTAGGTGTTCAGCGGGCAGTGGATGATGGAGCACGCTCTAGAATTCCTTGGTCAATGACAGTTCAGACATTGGGCTGATTAGGTTGGTTGGTCGGTCAAACTAAAAAAACTGTCATTGTGTTTGGGACATTTTTATTCGAGGTGAGTATTTTGATGCTTAATTTAGCGATGAATGTATGAGATAGCTAAAAAGCGAGAAAGTTAGAGAATTTGAGAGATAAATTGTACATCTTTTCTCTTATCAATTGGGTGTCTTTATATAGGCACCGGTTGTCATGGGCTTCACATAGCGCGTCCGAGATCTCCACCTTGTCTCATTCGGAGGTAATTTTATGCCTCCAAATTCGAAGGAGATCGACCTCCACGTCACGTAGGTTGCCAATCGGGTCTTAGGCAAGTCACCTCCTATGCCGACTTGACCCTGTTAAGATGTCCGTAGGTCGGCTCAGATGATGTGGCTCTAGAACAATTGAAGGTGGGCGAAGTGTGCCTGAGGTGTTTCTGAAATGCCATGAGACAGTTTCAGGGTGTTACGTGTCACTAGAAACTACCCTCATCAAAAGATGCAGCCCAATGTATTTAAGTACTGGCTTAGTTTATTTTTTTGTTAAATACGGGTCCCATGAACAGTTAAAGCGTTCATCTTTCTCTTGAGGATGTCCAACTCCAACGAAGTAAGGCTACAATTTGGGCCAGGTTGGCTCAAACCCAACTCAAAAAAGTCGGGTTGGATTGGGTCGAGTTGATGCTTGGATTAGGGTTAGGGTTGAAATTCATGAATCCGACTTTATTTCGGTTAGGGTTAGGGTTGACCCCTTGGGCAATCTGAACCCAACTCTACAGTATATGTCACACACACACACATATATATATATATATATATTATCATATACATTGATTTTTTAGATGTAAGATAGTTGTATAGCCATCACCACATAGTATCATGTCTTTCTTTTAAGATAAATCACTTCACTTAATCCTAAATGTAAAGACTAAAACCTTAATAACATATTTTATATTTTTTGAATATTTTATTCTTTGTCTCCTCTCTAATGTTTGGCACCTATAAAATATCTATCATAAATCATAACTCATAGTAAATTATAGTCATTTCAAACATTTAATTTTTCAATTTTGTACTAAAAGAACCAATAAAAACATCAACTAATTAAACATAGGATTAACATATATAGTGAAAAGTGAGTTAAGATTTGAGATTGAATAGTTTTATGAGATTTTAAGGGATAGGAAGAAGGTTAGGTAGATCAGATTGAAGGTCGGGTTGGATTAAGGTTAAGGTTAGGGTTGGGATTGGCGTCAACCCAACCCAACTCGATTCGACTTGCAGCCTTACAGCGAAGTGTGGGTTAATGGGGTTGAATTTTTTTTGCATGTAAAAAAATAATCTTACTTATCAGTTGACAATGAATACAGTCTCTGCCGGTGATAGCAGGGATGGGACGGATCAAATCCCGATTGTCATGATGAGGGGTTTTTTACGATCCACTCCACCTCAAAATTCATCGTACAGTTTGGATCAGTATCAAGGGGAAGATGCCAGTGGAAATAAGCGTAAATACATTTGGGAAAAAATTTTCCCAATTCTGAAGTGGAATGATCCGTAAAAATCCCCACGAGGAGTCAATTGGTATGGGCGTATGGGCCCATGGGGATAGGGATTGGGTTAGGGGGTATATAGCGATGCTAGTTTCACTTTGTAAATACGATTTCGCTCCTTCCATCTTAGCCATTAAAGAAGGATCTAGGATCTAATTCTCATGTTAACATATAACTTCATCAAAAATCTATGTTGCGGAAAGATATTGATATTCATTGGTTACAAGTTAAAAAAACCGTATTTTTTGGAAAAAAAATCTATGTTGCCGGATTGGAAGAGCTGTGACCAATCAACTTCCCCCGGTCAATTTTCTTAAAAACACCAAGCAAAAACTAAATACATATACAAATTGTGCAAAATAATGATATAAAACAGAGATATGAAAAGCAAGAAAAAAAGAGAATAGAAAATTTTCCAATTAATACTCTTTGTTTTGGGTTTAATATCATTTTAATCCCTAAACTTTAAAACGCCACAATTCAATATCCATATTTTGGTCCCTAGACAATACATTAATCATGTCTTATGATTACACTTTCTTTTACTTTTTTTTTTTCAATCAATTAGACTGTAAATTGATTACACCGAAAAAATAAACAAATCAGTTCTTTAATAATTAATGTTGTCTTTAGTGGCAAGAATTTGGAATTTTTTTTACGCAAAGAAAAATCTAGACAATTTTGGTAAGTAGAAACTCATTGAAACATTCACATAAATTGATTAAGACTTGCATAAACCTTCAATTCATAGTGGCACACCAGAATCGTTCTAGTTCCACACCCTAATTTAAAGTTTAAACATACATCTACAATTAAACTGAGATGTCATTCATTATAATTCAATCCTCACCATCCATCCAGTACTCCAACGAAACTGTTTTCGTTTCTTTCTCTCCCAACTTTATTACTAGATCTATTCGCTCCGGCAACCTCCATGATTTTCAGATGGTGACCATCTACGGCCGCATCCATAACAGAATTCAAACTTACACCTGCAAAAAGTGAAAAAGAAAAAAAACAAATAATTAAGGCAAAGATAAGCACAATTAAACAAAGCCCCTTGAGGTGTGTTTTGCGATGACCTGCAAGTAATATGTAAACAACCATCTTTCTTCTCCACAAAGTAGTGACACTGTGGACATCGCCTCCATTTCTTGTTGTTAGCAAGTTCTATCATCATGAGATCTTCTTTCTTTCTGTCACCCTCATTCAAACTATGAAACTCCTCACACCCAATTCCCGAATGCCATGGAACCTTACACTGAGCACAAAACAATCTCCGGCAATTGGGGCACTCCGACTGTTTGACAACTTGTCCTCCATCGTCCAGTAGCATTACCGAACAGTCCGTGAAAGGACAAAAAATCTTCAGTGACCCTAGAATAACTGACTCGCACAGGGCTTTACCCCATCGATCAAACACTTCTTCTGGGACAATTGCCCGACAATGATAAGGGTCCAGCAACCCTTCACAATTCACATCTGGGCACTTTACCATGTTAACGTTCTCCTGGATTTTTGCTGCGACATATTTGCATATGCAGTCGGTACAGTAGGAATGAGTGCATGTCTTGTTTTTGAACATCTCTGCTGCCGCTTTGCCTTCCATGCAAATCTCGCAGAAGCACTGAGAGGACTCACCGGGTTCTATTTTTAGTCTTTTGATCATTAGTTTCGTATCTATCCTGTGCTTCTCTTGTGCCTCCAATCTGGATACTTCATCTCCCATTTGAGAACAGCCGACCTCTTCCATGGGCGGTTCTACTATTCCCAACGAGCCAGCATCCATTTGAGAAGACGTGATACCTTCCATGAGCTGTCCTTCCATTGTCGATGATCCAGCAGCTGCCATTCGAAAAGAGATTATTGAGGACATTAGAACTTCCTGAAACTGCAACTCTTCTGCGTATTTTTCGTCTGATATGGGAAACATCACCTCTCCATCTGCGAAAGCAGATAAGTAAAGTTCATCCAAAAGTGGGTTTTCCATCGAGGAGTGATTGAAACCTTGAATATTACAAGAATGAGAGAGTAGTTGTAGTAGGTGGTAGTGGTGGTGAAATGGAATTAGAGAGTCAAGGCACTACCAGGTTCTGGGAGGCATGCATATATATATATATATGCTTTGCTCATAAGTTTTATGTCTACATGTTTAATAGCAAGTACTGGAGATAGAATTACAAAGTGGAGATTGAGATTTGAGAGAGGACATAGATTTGTAGATCATCATCTCTAACTTGTTGTTTTACATGATTATTTATGATATATCCTTAATATATATTGCTTTGAGTTAATTTGTTTGGAGTAAGGGGCAAGGAAGGGAATATCATTTATTACTAACAATTCATTCTCCTCTCCTACTGTGATAATTTTGAACTCAAAACAAGTTTTATTATCTGTAACATTTTTCCATCCATCTCTTGTCCCTTTACATTTTTGTTTAATCAAACATATCCATCCACCGTTTTATGTCACCATTCATAGTGAATAATTAGGATTGCATATATTCAAAAACTAAAAAGAAAAAGATGAAGTGGGGGCTTAACTAATAATAGTAATAAATACGGAAAAGAAGAAATAAAGAACTAAAACTTCTAGTTATGCATGCAAGGAAAAAAAAAACATAAAATAAATTGAATTCCTTGGCCATTAAGACAACATAAAGTCACATTTTGCCCATAGCCGAAAGATAAAAAGAGAATTTTTTATTTATAGTTTGTGTCAAATGAACCTAGCTAGCTAGCATCCATGTGACGTAGTACATCAATACTTTTACAGCTAACAATGGAAAAGCAAAAATCACCCCATAGTGACACTTTTTTTTTCCAAAAGGAAAAAAAAAATCTAAAAAGAACCAACAGAAATTAATCAAAGGCAAAATATACTCCAGGTTGATGGCTTGTGCAAAATTAAATAGGATTGTCATCTCACCAGTTTTAACTAATAAATTCTGTAGATAAAATGTATGAAATTGGATCACCTACATGTTTGGAAATTAAACACGAAATGGGAAATGAAATGAAGAGGAGGAAGGGGAAGATTAATTAAGCAGGCTTTTTTGAATGAAAAATGTTAAGCATAATTTTTTTTTTCTGCCATAAAAAATGCACCTTACACCACAGAGATGGAATATCCCTGCATGGCATCCACTGTACCACCAGATAGCTAATCTATTTTCATATATGCCTTACAAATATTATGTCTTTCTAAGTGGATCCTCCATTTATCATAAAACTATAAACAATCTCCAATTTCATTAATATATATATTAAAATTGGTTTGAATATCATTCGCTGGAGTTATTTTGTTCACGATATATAACATCAGTCATTTCTAGTTCAGTAATCTGATTATTTTAGATTAATTACTAATTGCATGAGATAATCACATGGATCCCAATCTGATCTGAATCCGACAGATAAGATTCAATTCAAATCCATTGCAACTCTAATCTATCAAAATATGTGGACCCCACATATAATATTGTGATACGTGCATGCATGCAGCAGCTGAAGACCCGGTCAAAGTGGATAGCAGCAGAAGACCCGGTCATGTTAGCTCTTAGTTGGGATAAGCCTTATCCATTCAGTTTTAATTCTGTTAGAATAGATAAATCTTCAATAATGTTCCTAGATAAGTGCATTATGTTTCCTAGATAAGTGCATTAGATAAGTCTTCAATTCCTGTTCCTAGATAAGTGCATTTTGTTTCCTAGATAAGTGCATTCTGTTTTTTTGTTGATAAGCTCCTAAGATTAAGGGGCAGTAGTTCCTATTTCTACTCCCAGTTTGTAGCACCATAAGGCTATAAATATAGCCTGAATGAATGGAGTTGGCATTGGCTTTTCTACAAACAAACTCTCTCTCTCTCTCTCTCTCTCTCTCTCTCTCTCTCTCTCTCTCTCTCTCTCTTTCCTCCTTATTCTAGATCCTTCTCCCTCTTGTTAGATAACTTGAGCGTATCATTGGTATCAGAGCCGGTTCGACCATGGACACCCGTGGAAAGACTAACGCGGAGTTCCGCAATGAGGTCAATGAAACCTTAGCACGACATGAGTCGAGCTTCGACCAAATGAACACTGTCTTGCAAGCAGTGTTAACTGAACTCCAAGCCCTTCGAGCCTCACGAACCACTCCCAATACCACTCCCGAGACCAACCCCTTCGCCCATGAAGAATCCTCACAGCCCCATACTTCCCGTTCAAGCTCCACCCATGACCACCCTCATCAACACGTCAAGCTGTCATTCCCAAAATTTAATGGGGATGATCCGAGCGGTTGGATTTACAAGGCGGAGCAGTATTTTGAATTTCAAAATATTGTTCCGGACCAACAGGTGCAGCTAGCTTCCTTCCATTTGGAAGGCATCGCCTTACAGTGGCACAGGTGGTTGACCAAGCATCGCGGACCGCTCACATGGGAAGAACTCTCCAAAGCGGTGTTATAACGGTTCAGCCCCACCGACTACGAGGACCCATCAGAGGCATTAACCCGCCTAAAGCAAACCACCACTGTGACGGCTTATCAAGAAGCCTTCGAGAGGCTATCTCACCAAGTTGACGGCCTGCCCGAGAGCTTTCTCATTGGCTATTTCATTGCAGGACTTCGTGATGACGTTCGTTTAGATGTGAAGATCAAGCAGCCTCGAACTTTGATAGAGGCGATTGGAGTGGCCCGGTTAATTGAGGAACGAAATCACTTACAGCGGAGAGCTAGCCAACCGATTCGGTCCCCATCAGCCATGACAACCCAGAAGGCGTCGTCCAACCCCATGGCCGGTGTACTTGGGCCTCCACCAAGCTCGCGCGCGAACCAGGTTTCCAGTGCTCCTTCCTCAACATTCCGGCGACTCACCAACCAGGAGGCGCGAGAACGTCGTGAGAAGGGGCTGTGTTACTACTGTGATGAGAAGTTCACCTCCGGCCACCGTTGTGCACGTCCACAACTGTTCATGATTGAGGATCCGAAACCGGCGGACGCGGAGACTGTCGAATCAGAGGAGGAAAACCAAGAAGCCATCCCTGAAATCTCCTTCCACGCTATTGCAGGAGCTGAGCACCCGCAAACCATACGTGTTCTTGGGAAACTGAAAAACAAGAACGTGACCGTATTAATTGATGGCGGCAGCATCCACAACTTCATTGACCAAGCCATCGTCTCCAAGCTCGGGTTGCCAGTGAACCGAGACAAGAAATTTCAAGTTATGGTGGCCAACCGTGAAAAGATCGAGTGTATGGGGCAGTGCCGATCTCTCACCCTCGCCATTTAAGGACACCCTGTTACCGCTGACTATTATGTTCTTCCCGTCGCAGCATGCCAGTTGGTGTTGGGAGTACAGTGGCTAGAGACGCTTGGACCCGTCGAGATGGATTACAAACAACTAACCTTGACGTTCAAAAAGGAGGGACTCTCTTGCACCTTCCAAGGATTGGGACGAGCCAGCATCGAAGCCTTAACCAACAAGGAATGCAATGGGTTACAAGGTACGGGATTTTTTTTTCAAATAGTTCCTTCACATAGCAGCGGCCAACCAGGTTTTCTTCCACCCGAGATGGACCACCTTCTCACCGAATTTTCCCATGTGTTTGAGCCGCCCACAAGCCTGCCTCCTAAACGACCACATGACCACCGGATTGCACTGCTTCCCGACAAAGGACCGGTGAGTGTGAGGCCATATCGATACCCATATTACCAGAAGACCGAAATAGAGAAGATGGTGAAGGAGCTTTTGCAGACAGGGCTGATAAGACCAAGCAATGGCCCATTCTCATCGCCGGTTTTGCTAGTGAAGAAGGTTGATGGAGCTTGGCGGTTTTGCGTGGATTACCGAGCACTGAACGAAATCACTATTAAAAACAAGTATCCTATTCCCGTGATTGATGAATTATTAGATGAGCTCTACGGCACCAAATTTTACTCCAAACTAGATCTACGGTCGGGATACCATCAGATTCGAGTGCAAGAAGAAGACGTTCCTAAAACGGCTTTCCGAACACATGAAGGGCATTACGAGTTCTTAGTGATGCCGTTCGGCTTGACGAATGCACCTGCAACTTTTCAAAGCCTCATGAACGACCTCTTCCGCCCATACCTTCGGAAATTTATTTTGGTCTTCTTCGACGACATTCTGGTTTATTCTAAATCATGGGAAGACCACCTATCTCATTTGAGAGTTGTTCTAACTGTATTATCCTCTAACAAATTATTTGCAAAAATGTCAAAATGTCAATTTGGGGTTTCGCAGGTCGAGTACTTGGGTCATGTAATTTCAGAACAAGGCGTGTCCGTTGATCCAGCCAAAATACAAGCTGTTCTCGCATGGCCTACACCGACATCAGCAAAGGGGGTCCGTGGCTTCCTCGGGTTAGCAGGATATTACCGGAAGTTCATCCGCGACTTCGGAAGCATTGCAGCTCCCTTAACCCAACTGTTGACCAAAGGGGGATTTCAATGGAACGAGGCAGCAGAGCTGGCCTTTCAGCAATTGAAGAAGGCACTCACTTCACCGCCAATCCTACGTCTACCAGATTTCTCCCAAAGGTTTGTGATTGAATGCGATGCGAGTGGAACCGGGATTGGCGCCATCCTCATCCAACAAAACCGACCGGTGGCCTACTTCAGTGAAGCATTGAAAGGTTCAGCCTTGGCATTATCCACCTATGAGAAGGAGATGTTAGCTATTGTCAAAGCCGTTAAGAAATGGCGCCCATATCTGCTTGGGAAACCATTCACAGTCCGCACCGACCAAAAAAGTCTTAAATATTTACTCGAGCAGAGGATAACCACACCAGCACAAACGCGGTGGCTGCCAAAGATACTGGGCTACGACTATGAGATCGAGTATAAAAAAGGGGCTGAGAACCAAGGTGCGGATTCCTTTTCATGTATGGCTGAATTTCAGCTTCTTTCCATCTCTATACCACACGCAGACTAGTGGCCGACGCTACAAGAAGAGGTCAAACAAGACACCTTTTATGGGGAATTGATGAAAAAGCGACCCTCCCACAAGTTGCTTCAACGGGATGGGGTATGGTTCAAGGGGGACAAGATTTATTTGAGCCCCACCTCCACCTTGATTTCAAAGGTGGTGGCGGACTGCCACTCATCCCCTGTAGGGGGACACTTTGGGTTTCATAAGACCCTTTCTCGCATCAAGCACAACTTCCTTTGGCCCCACATGCGTCGGACGGTGAAGGAGTTCTTGCAACAATGTGACGTATGTCAGCGCTTCAAAACAGATTGCACGAGACCAACGGGATTGCTTCAGCCATTACCAATTCCTACTCAAATGTGGACAGACATCTCCATGGACTTCATCGAAGGATTGCCTTCCTCCAATGGGTACACGGTTATCATGGTAATTGTGGATCGGTTGACAAAATATGCCCACTTCATTCCCTTAAAACACCCATTCACTGCCACCACAGTCGCGAAGGCATTTGTTTCCAACGTTGTCCGCCTACACGGAGTACCAACATCCATTGTTAGCGACCGTGACAAGGTATTCATCAGCTCATTCTAGCAGACACTTTTTCAGATGCATGGGACAAAATTGTGTATGAGCTCCAGTTACCACCCCCAAACCGATGGGCAAACCGAAGTTGTTAACCGGACGTTGGAGCAATATCTACGGTGCTTTGCAGGTGACCAGCCGCGAAAATGGGTAGAGTGGGTTCCTTGGGCAGAATACAGCTACAACACCTCCACTCACTCTTCCACCAAAATGACACCCTTCGAAGCAGTCTACGGAATCCCACCCCTTAGTCTCCTGACCTATGTACCGGGTACAGCTCGAGTAGGGGCAGTTGACGAATACTTGCGTGACCGGGACATCATCCTACGCGAGCTACAACATAACCTCCAGGTAGCCCAGAACCAGATGAAATGTCAAGCGGACCAGCACCGACGAGAAGTCTCGTTCGTAGCAGGTGACTTCGTGTATGTGAAGCTACAGCCTTACCGGCAGACCTCGGTGGCGTTTCGACGTTCCATGAAGCTCGCCCCACGTTATTTTGGGCCATACCCAATCATCGAGAAGATTGGTCCAGTAGCCTACCGCTTAGCCTTGCCCCCCGGCTCTCAAATCCACAATGTGTTTCATGTCAGTTTGCTGCGGAAGCACTTGGGACCCATCACCCCTACTTCCACTCAGCTTCCTCCAATCTCGGATACTTCAACCATCCTACCCCAACCGGAAGCAATCCTGGATCGCCGTATTATTCACAAGGGCAAATACCGGCCAAAATCCGAAGTCTTGATCAAATGGATTGGGGCGCCAGCTGAGGATGCAACCTGGGAGAATGAATGGCGCTTCAGAAAAGCTTATCTCGACTTCCTTGCGGACAAGGGTCCTTCAGGGGGGGAGGAGAATGATACGTGCATGCATGCAGCAGCCGAAGACTCGGTCAAAGTGGATAGCAGCAGAAGACCCGGTCATGTTAGCTCTTAGTTGGGATAAGCCTTATCCATTCAGTTTTAATTCTGTTAGAATAGATAAGTCTTCAATTATGTTCCTAGATAAGTGCATTATGTTTCCTAGATAAGTGCATTAGATAAGTCTTCAATTTCTGTTCCTAGATAAGTGCATTCTGTTTCCTAGATAAGTGCATTATGTTTTTTTGTTGATAAGCTCCTAAGATTAAGGGGCAGTAGTTCCTATTTCTACTCCCAGTTTGTAGCACCATAAGGCTATAAATATAGCCTGAATGAATGGAGTTGGCATTGGCTTTTCTACAAACAAACTCTCTCTCTCTCTCTTCTCCCTCTTATTAGATAACTTGAGCGTATCATATTGTAGATCTGTGGTGCATAATGGATTGGTAAGAAAAATAAATATGCTTAGTTTTTTTTGTTTAATTTATTATTTTATATAATTTGTAACAATTTGACATTGATTGGATTAACCAATAAGCTCGTTTACGTAAAGAAAAGGTGATTCTTTTTTTTTTTTGGAGGCTCGATTTGGCCGGTTATAAACGAAGCACTGAGAATTTAAAAATGAAAAGGGTGATTTTGGTGTTCGGTTTATGGTTGAAAAAATGGTTGTGTTCCAAACCACAACCATACCACCTCTTTTTTAAAAAATGATTTTTAATCAATTTTGCTATGTATAGTGGTGATTGTTTTATAAATCATATAGAACCATAACTTTTGTTATGTTCATGGTTCATTTTTTTTAACTCAATACATTGTCACCTGTTTTGTGTAATAGAAATTCATCTATCACCATTCAATTTTGATCATACGGCCATTTATCATCATGTCAACAATTATATATCACATTAAAATATAATATAATATACAAAAAATAAATATCATCGTCATCACCCAAGCCTTATCTCACTTATACGGAGTCAGCTACAACTACACAGAATCTTATTTCACCAATCTGTTCTATTTAATGTTATATCCATGTATAATAATATATATATATATATATATGTATGCATTATTTTATATTATGTGGTAACATCCCTCAAATACACAAAATCACTTAGTCACATCAGCCTTCTTTTTGAATCATATTGTTGAGTTAAAAGATATTTTTCAGTCTTTTTAGAACACTGATTGTGTTTGTGAACCAAAAGGAATATGAACACAACCCCAGAAATCTCTCTCTAGAATGCAAGACAAATACAAAAAGGCGTTAACCAAAGTTTGGGTTCCATCTTTAAAATAATGATATTTTCATCCATGGAAGGGGCAAAACAGGGATTATGACAAAATGTATGATGCAGTGGAAACGGTCTTAAAACGTTTCACTAATGGAGGATCCAACACTAATAGTTTTGAAAGCCGCAGTGTACATATAAGTAATTTGCCCTTTATTTTCCTTTTTTTTCTACTCATAATTCTCTTTATGATGTTTCACATAGTCAAATTTTGTGATAAATGGGAGCGGTGTATGCATATCTAACAGCGATCTACAAAGCAATTTGTTTTGCAGCTCCCTTATTATCTGCTTGTGGATTAGGCCTTGAATGGAACACTACGGATTTCCAGTCCAATTTCCACGACTCTGTTTTTCCTTTTCCAAGCAAAAGAGAATGCCCACAACTCTTTATGCCCCCACACTTTACCCGCTTGAATTACAGACACAAATAACCATCTTATTGTGAGATGTGCGGCTGAAGTATACCATGGGCAGGGCGTGGGTAGAAAAGGAGCAGTAAATCTTGGTTCTGAGTGGAAGAGAGAAAATGGCGTTTCATGGCCTTCTTTTGATATTTTAAGCCCCATTTGTTTGTAACGGTGAAGTTTATTTGGGTAAGTGCATTTTAAGATTCTCAGAAAAATAATAAAATAACATTTCTATTCATCAAAAGTAACTACTAAAATGAGTAAAATGGTCCATCAAGTTTTATAAAAATTTTTCCCAGTTAGAAAAGTTACTTATTAAGGATATGAGTAAATTTTATCCCAAAAAGTAAAAATAACTTTACCGTAGGACCTATTGTTTAATGCAAAACGAACATAGAAAAATTAGTGAATGAAAAAAATTTACCCATTAACCAAACTTTTGGGAGTGGGGACACGAACAAACAGACTCAACTCAACCGCTCAGAAGTGTAACAGCTTAAACATCTAATGCCTCATTGGATAAGTGTTACTTATCCACTTAAGGATATGGGTAAATTTTATTCAAAAACGTAAAAATAACTTTACTGTAGGACCTATTGTTTAATGCAAAAAGAACTGAATGAAAAAAATTTACCCTTTAACCAAACTTTTCCATATATATTTAACTACAAACCAATGAGGCATTAGATGTTTAAGTTGTAACACTTCTGAGCGGTTGAGTTGAGTCTGTTTGTTCGTGTCCCCACTCCCAAAAAACTTTTTTTTTTTTTGATAACTAAGAAGCAGAATTATAACGGCTGAAAATTAATAGTGGTGCACATGCACATCAGATACCGCAATTTATGCAATGATCGCAAGATAAGGGAGTTTGGCTTGCTGATGAAGGATAATAATACTGCATCTTTTGTTTCCGTTGGTTAATGAAGTTTATTTAGTTATCAAAAGATTAAAAAAAAAAAAGAGTTGAGCTGATTAAGAAAGAAAATGTTGTATCAAGATCGAAAGGTAGTCAGTAGTTATTGGTACTGAATCATTAACCAACGTCTTACAAGCAATTTACCAAGCACCTGGCCTGACATCTCCTTGGAATTGAGAGTAACGTATTTGAATTATTCCAATGGTTAAGAAACAAATGAGAAAGAGTTGGAAATATTCCTGCTATCAGCAGGTGAATGAAATGAAGCAAAAAGCATGGAATGGAAACAAAAAATTCATTATAATTTCATCTATACATGTATATATAAATAAGAGCAGCCCTTGCGGAGGGACAGATGTATACAGACTTACCCTGCACTAGAGAGGCTATTTCCAAGTGTGTATGCATGTATGAATAACGTTCTCTAAAACAAAAGCAGGTTTTGCTATACTATAACTAAAGAATTGAGCATGTAATTGCTTATTAGGCTTTAAACTTTCGAAAACGGAAAAGTAACATCCATAGCAGGAAGAACACAAAGAGCATAAGAGAAATGAAAAGTAGATTGTTCCTCAAATTTCTTTTGCACCAACACCAATGGGAAGAGAGCTTTCTTCCACAAGCATGGCAGAACAGGGTGCCGCATCTGCATCAGCAAGGATTTGAAAACAACACATCATGTAATACACCAATCAACAGAGAAGAAATCAGGAAAAGGAAAAAAAAAAAAAAAGAGAGAGAGAGAGAGAAAAATGCAACATACAAGAGTTGGGGACTTGGGGCCAACGACCCAGATGTAATTATTTGAGAACTTGTTCTCTTGATTGATTATTATATATAAATCTGGAGATTGCTAAGAAACATTTGTAGTGGTTGCAGCCAGTACTTTTAATCTATCTTTTTTGTCTCTTTATCTCCTATCTTATTGATTTTCTTTGTAGGCTAATGCCCATGCCCACCCCACTGCACTCCTCCATTCTCCGGTTTTTCTTTTTGACCATTTCTTCCCTCCCTCATTCCTTTTTAATTTGCTTTATTAATTCATAATTAATTAATAATTAATGCTTGATTTTCCAAAATTTATATTTTTCCATTTAGGATGGTTTTAACTTTTAACTATTCAGTATTCCCCGTCACAATTACACCATTATTATTAAATCATTTTAATAAAACTAAGTGGTAGAATAATGCTGAGCACGGGGTTTCCTCAATCCTCAAGCAATAATTTTCAACATCGTCACCTACAGTCTCCATAAAGCCCAGATTGTTTTTTCTAAATTCTATAGGAGGAAGAACACTAGTGTATTTTGTAAATATTATTTTTTTTCGGCTTTGATTAACATATAGTACATGTCTCTCAGTTGGGACCGATTATTATTCTTAGAAGATTTGTGATTTGTTTGTTCGAGTCTTCTACGAACCCCAAAATTCCAAACCCTAGGTTTCCCAAAAAATAAAAAAATAAAAAATAAAATCAAAACGAGGGCTGCTCTGCTCCTGCATTATCAAAGGGTAAGACATTAGAAGTTCTTTTGATCAAGCTGTAAGTAACAAGCACCACCACCCATCCTCTACAAAAAAAATAATAATAAAATAAAAAATAATGAAATAATAAGAAACAGAAGATTGGGGAGGAGGGTGAGGGCAGTGGAAAAAAGAAGCAGACCTGCATCGAACGATTGGGCAACCGAGAAGCAGCTCCACGGAGTGGCCGCAGCCCGGACATCTTGTCCATTGCTTAGTCTCAACGACCTGGCCGATCAAAAGATCGTTGCTATCTCTGGTAACCCCGCTCTCATCGCACCGGTAACCCGCATGCCATGGAAGCTTGCAGCGGAAACAAAACAATTTCTTGCAATTTGGGTTTGGGCACTCGCATTTCCTAACTCTCCCCCCACACTCGTTGAGCACCAGCTCCGAGCAGTCTGGGTAAGGACAGTAGACGCGCTCACACTTGAGGATTGTCGCGTTACAAAGCAGGTCGCACCATTTGTTGAAAACTCGGGCGGGGAGGATCGGACGACAGGAGAGAGGGTCCAAGACCTTGTTACAATTTGGGTCTGGGCATTTAACAGCTGCGATGTTGTCGTCAGTTTTTGCATCGATGAACTTGGATATGCAATCCAAGCAGAAAGGATGAGAACATCTCTTCTTATTCTTGAATTTCTTGTCTTGTGGGGTGGGCTCTATACAAATCTCACAGGTGAAGCATGGAAGCTTTTCCGCCTCTGGTTCTCTTTGTTGTTCTTCTCGCTCTTCCCCTTGCTCATCCTGCTTTCTGGGATTCCGACGACGTCGTCTCCCTGGAGTTGGCATGGTGTTGCCCATGTTGTTCTTCCTCCCTGGAATTTTAATTTAGGTGCTTTCTAATTCTGCTTAGGTTTAGCCAAGGGTTTTTTTTTTTCCATTCTTTACCGTTTTTAGACTTTTAGTATTTAGTAGGCTGGGGAGCGGAGAGGAGGGGAGGGCTGGAAGCCTGGAACTGGAAGATGATCCGTGTCCGTGTTGACGTGTTGTTCTTTCATTGATCTTTCTTTTATGGAAACGGAAGAACCCAAGAAGTTTATCACAACTGGGTCTCTTTGGATAGTTTTGTTTTTGTTCAATCGATGGATTGGTCAACCATAGGATTAGGATCATCTGGCAACTTCTTTGTTGCTGCTCAAAACTGGGCCATCCGATCAAATACTAGATGATCCATGATGGTACAGCGAAGGAGTCAAGAGTGAGGTGCTTTGGAATTTGGAAGATACGTATAACGCTCAAAAAAGAAATGCCACTAGATCTGGACGCGTCCACACCGACCTCTAGGGGTAGCAAATTGGCAATTTTCCCCGGGGATGGGGGGATCCCTGAATCGCCGATGAGGTTCGGGGACGGGGATGGGGAATGCAATCCCTGCCCCAATTTGGTCTCGATTAATATTATAATTATATATTATATTATATTATATTATTATTATAATTATTAATTTATTATTCGTTTTTTTTAAGATTAAAACTTTAAAAAAAGTAAAACACAAACACTCGAATAGTAAAACCTTTCGAATAAAAATTGACTTGGAGTCTTCGATAGAGAGAAGAGATTAGAGAGACGACTGAAAACCCTAGCTTTGTCTTCGGCGCTGATTCATCGATCGCCATTGCTAATTGTCGCCACTCGCCTGTTGGACATTGGACAAAGGAGTGGACAGAGATACTCGAGTCTCGATAGAGGACAGAGAAGAGCTACTCAAAGATCTCCCTTCAACCTTTGGACTCTTTCTCATCACCTTTATGTTGTTCTCTAGCAACCCTGATTAATTTCTCTTCCTTGTCCAACATTGACACCCATAAGTTTCGATTTAGTTTTTTTTTCCCCAAACCTGGTTTATCTTCAACCATTTTGTTTTAAAGTGATTACAGCTTATTAAATCTCATAGTTGTCAATTTCATCAAACTTTTTCAACATATTCAGTTATAGAGATTTATGGCCTCAAAAGAACTGTCTCCCATTTCACCAACTTAGTGTTCAATCAGCCTTTAAGCTGCTTGTATATCTTCTTTATATACTGTTGGATACAAGAGAGTTCCTAATTTTTTAGTAGTACATGAAAATTGTAATTAAAATAAAAAGAGAGAAGATGGGGAATTCGAGGATTCGGTTCTCCGATGGGAATCCATATCCGTCAGGGTCGGGGATGGAGGGGGGATTCCTTTCCCCGCCAGGGATCAGGGATTGGGATGGGGTGATTTGGGGGTCGGGGTCGGGGTGGGGATTACATTCCCCACCTTGAACCCTCCCCATTGCCATTACTACTGACCTCATAGTAAGGCTAAAACTTGGACCAGGTTAGCTTGAACCCAATCTTAAAGTTGAAATTTATGAAATCGGTTTTATTTCGAGTTGAGTTAGGGTTGACCTCTCGGGCAACCCAACCCAACCCAAACCCGACTCTATAGTACATATATGATTATATCATATATTGATTTACTTAGATGCACAATAGTTGTATAGCCACCGCTACATACTATTATTTATGTCATTTAAGATAATCACTTCACTCAATCCTAATTGGAAATACTAAAACCTTGATAACATATTTTATGCTTTTTTGAATATCTTATTCTTTATCTCCTCTCTGCTGTTTGCCACCCATAGGTTGCTGCCCATAAAAGACCTATTATAAGTCATCATAATAAACTAAAGTCATTTCAAATACTTTTTTTCTAAATTTTGTACTTAAAGAACTAATAAAAACATCAACAAACAAATACTAATAAAACATAGGATTAATATATGTAATGAAAGCTGAGTTAAGATCTAAGATTAAAAAGTTCTACAAGATTTTAAGGGATGGGAATAAGGTTGGATTGGGTCAAACCCGAGCCTAGCTCAACCCAAACTTGACTTTGGGTTGGGTTGGGTTGGATTAGGGTTGAAGTAATTTAGTTAGGGTTAGGGTTAGGCTTGGGAGTTTAGAATTTAGGATTGGCTTCAACCCGATAGCCCTACCTCATAGGATGTTCTGGCCGTACATCAAGAATATCTCCTCTACTTCCATTGATATTTATGGTAGATATTTCCAATACATGGTAGGATGTGGTTGTGAGGCCGGTGTAGGCACACTATGTGAGTAGAGTTGTCAATGGGTTGGCTCGATCTGATGGACTTGAACCAATTGGGCTGATTTTGGTTCCAAGAATTGAAACCGATTCATTGGTTTCGGGTCCTGATATAAGGTCCCATTACTATTGGTTCCACTTAGTGTTGAATCAATTCAGATCCGACCCGATATATATAATGTATAATGTACTAAATTATATATTATCTATTTGTTTATTGTTTATAAAGTTTGTATTCTTCTTTTTGTAGAAACCAGCCTCAATACTAATTATATGGGTATTTTGGACATTTTCATATTTCTTATTAAAGGATCCTATCGAAGAGAATCTATTTGCAACTATGCCAAAAAGTTAAAAAGAAATGGATGTAATTATCGAACTTTAGGGAAGTTTCAGCAATGGCATAAGCTTCAGGAGAGGTTTCAATAGTTTACGAAAAAAAAAAAAAAAGAAAATGGTTGAATTGGCTAAATTGAAAGACTAATGTTTCAACGGGAGTAACTTTTAGGTAAAAAGAGTCTAATGTATTATCTCTTATGATAGATTAGTCACTAAACGACTTAATATACTAAAATAATGTTAAACTAATGTATTTATAAATATTTCTAATTAAATACTGTAATTAATAATATTAAATTAATACTGTATTTTTTTTAAATAATGTTAATTATTAGAAATTAAGAAAAATAATGCAATTATAAATACTTCTAATTAAATCATTTATAGCTTGTAATTTTATGCTATTTATAGCATAATGGATATCACTAATGTATTTTATATTATTTATAGCATAATAGCATAAAATTATATTTAATTACAGTTTCAATATTTTGAAAAATTAATAGTATTTAAAAAATACAGTATTAATTACATCACTAATGCAATTTATGCTAAATTATATCTCTAAATTACATTTAATACTGCATTTCAGTAAATACTATAATTATTAAAATACTAAATTATTAATAAGTACTGTGTATTATATTACTATTAATTAATAAGTAGTGTTAATCAATTTCTGTCAATTACTGTTAATTAATAAAATACTGTTAGTAACAATTAGTGTTAATTAATAATTGTTACTGTTAAGTAATAATTAGTGTTAATCAATTTCTGTTAATTAATAATTAGTGTTAAACAATTTCTGTTAATTACTGTTAATTAATAAATAGTGTTAATAAAATACCGTTAATTAATAAAATATAGTATTTATAAAAAATACTATAATTTTTAAAGTATTATTATTATTATTATTATTATGTAATCCGTGTATTACACGGATTGCTCTATCCGTATAATACACGGATTGCTCTACCCGCGTAATACCCGAATTGCTTTACCCGTGTGTTACACAGATTTTGACATTTTGGTGAGTCAGACCTGTTTATTGCTACTATTTCTTTAAGCTTTCAAAGGCCAGGCGAATTGAACGAAATTTAATCGTACCTGTTTATTGATGTTGTTTCTTTAAGGGCCATAACCAACTTGAACGAAATGTTTCTTGGTGGAAAGCACGCCTGAAAACCAACCTGAAATGGAGAAGAGTTACCGAAGTCACATTTTAGAATCCAAGGAAGAAGAAAAATCAAAAACAAAGAAAAACCAACTTAAAATTGAAAAATGCTGCATTTCAGAAGAAAAACACAAAACAATGAAAAATGAAACTTATCTCTCCAACTTACTATAAGATGAAAAACGAAAAACAAAGAAAAATAAAACTTATCTCCAATGTTCTCACTACCAATCTGTAAACCTCTTCAAAGCTTTATTTCCAATGTACTTGAAACTATTAAAATAGGATTTATCCAACATTGTCACAGAGTTTACTTTCTGTGAATATAATACAGAACGATAAAAAACTAAAGAATGATAGAGAGTTTACTTTCAAAAATTAGTATTTAACCCCCAGAAAAATAGAAAACATAATTTAAAACATACTTGATATGTGTTCACTAAAAAACGATAAAAAACTGGAGGATGTGACTTTATTCTTCTGTGTTCACCGATCTCAGATTTTTAATGTCTGAGGTGGCTTTGTAACTTTCAGTGAAATGCATTGGAAGAAGATGGAGAAGCGTTTGGAGTATCCTTGAAATAAAAGCCTATGATAGGAGATGCATATTATGTGGATTAAAAAATAGAAAATTCAAAATTCTGAGAAATTAGGAAAAAAGTGGGGGAGAAAGGAGAGATGTGCTGACATGGTAGGAATAAATATACTGGTAATTTCTTGGCTAAAACTAATTAAATATAATTACCTGATAATTATGTGTAATTTTATGCTATTTATAGCTTAGATTATAATAACTGTTTAATACTGTGAATTATACTACTATTAATTAATAATTAGTGTTAATTAACTATTGTAATTAGTGTTACTTAATTAAATGTAATTTTTTGGTAATTATAATTTATAGCTTAACTTATAAATACTGCTACTTACAATAATCAGTGTTAATTATTTTTAATTAAAAATATATTATTTTTAGAAATAATGTATTTATTAAATAGTGTAAATTAAATAATGTATTTATTAATACTGTAATTATTTATATGTAAATAAATTTAAATTTCTGAAAATAATTACTGTTTATTGGAATTACTGTTTATCAGAATTACTGTTAATGATTAAATTACTATATGTTGATTTTTGTTAATTTTACAATATCACTGATTATTATAATTAAATAGTGTAAATTAAATACTGTATTCAATATTGTTAATTAATAGATACAGTATTTTTTAGAATAATGTTAATTATTAAAAGTTATGAAAATACTGTTAATTATAAAAAATAATTACTGTTAATTTTATTTTTTTGAAAATACTGTTATTTAATAAATACATTACTGTTAATTGCAGTTTATTTTTGTTGCATTGTTTTTGGTTATTTTTTTGAAAATACAGTTAATGAATAAATACAGTAATTTTTAATACTTGTAATTAATAAATACTGTATTTATTAAAATACTATAATTATTTAAATGCCATTAAATATAATTTATTAAAAATTCTGAAAAATACTGTAATCATAAAAAAATATTGTAATTATTTATTTACTGTAATCAGTAAATACTATATTTAATAAATACTGTTAATGAATTAACAGTAATCAATTATGTTGTACTAACAATAATAAGCATAATTGATTACTGTTAATTACTTTTAATTAAAAATATACATATATTTTAAAAATAATGTATTTATTAAATAGTTTAAATTAAATACTGTTAATTACATACTTTCATATTTTCAGAAACATAGTTACATAGTTTTTGGCTATTTTTTTGGAAAATACTTTTATTTAATAAATACATTGATTTAATTTAATAATGTAATTAACAAAATACTTTATTTATTGAAATTACTGTTAATTAATTTAATACTGTAATTAATACTGTTAATTAAGAAATACTGTATTTTTTAAATAATGTTAATTATTAAAAATTAGAAAAATAATGTAATTATGAAAGGTGTTGTAACTAAAATAATACAGTAATTATTATCGTCGACTAATAAATAATATTGTAATTATTGTCTCACAACCAATCCACGTAATCAACACTAAATTTGTTGACATTAATAAATAATGTAATTATTAACGTTTGGACGTTAATTATCTCACAACCAATCCACGTAATCAACATTAAATTTGTTGGCGTTAATTATTATTAATGTTTATCAACATTAATTATTGTAATTAACCGTGTAATGCACGGTTGGTGCGAACCGTTTTAAAACGGTTCGGGTTCGAACGTACCCGGTATTTTATCGAAAACGTGTCCCGAAAAAACCGTTTTTGTTGTCTTCTTCACCCGACCGTTGAAACGGGTTCTGTGACGACCCGGTTAACTTTTTTCATTTTTTATTGCTGTTTTCTCTGCTTTTTAATGAGTCGATTTTATTTTTGATAATCAGCATAAAAAAAATCACCTAATCAAATCTGTTTTTCGCAAAAAAAAAAATACGTACCTGGTTTAAGCAAGCAAATTGAAAATTGCTGAGATTCTTCTTCCAAGCTAAATCACGTCTGCTCGAGTGAATTCGAATCTGAGACGTGAGTAAAGTCAGATCGAAAAAAAGAAAAGAGAAACATGCATGGGAGTCCAAGGATTTTTGTAGAAAAGCTTGAAAGTCCAAAGTTCCTAGGCTTCTTATAAGATAAGATTTAATGGCAGACGTGGGCGAGAGGGGCTTTGGAAGTCCAAACGTTCCTACGCTTCCTATAAGATTGGTTCTTGTAATAATTAGGTGGATTAAAAAAATAAAAAATTCAAAAAAAAAAGAAAATTAGGAAGGAGATTTGGAAAGCTATGCTGACATGGCAGTATCAGTTTTAATAATATATATATAGATTCTCTCTCTTAAAATTTTTAAAATTTCAGTTACAGACAAGGCCACAAGGGTCTCTTTCTCTGCCACAGGGGAAAAAACCAAAGAAAAAAGAAAAAAGAAAAAGAAAAAAAGCAACGGAGGCAGGAGATCGGAAGACAAAAAACAAAATAACTTACAAAGGTAATATTTTTTTTTTCTGAATTTTCGTTCACGATTATGTTCATTTAATAACCGTGGGTCTCTTTCTCTGCCACAGGGGAAAAAACCAAAAGACAGAAAGAAGAAAGAAGAAAAAAGAAAAAAGTTAAAAAAGCAAGGGAGGCAGGAGATCGGAAGACAAAAAACAAAATAAATTACAAAGGTAATATTTTTTTTCTGAATTTTTGTTCACGATTATGTTCATTTAATAACCGTGAATTTTGTTAAAATCTCATTTCATCGACTTGCTGCAATACTTCTCCAAGATGCGGGGAATTATAGGTGCCGGTTGACATCTATTTTTATTCCTTTCTCCATTTTCTTGTTGTCCGATTTTCAACGGCTGAGAACGAGAAACCTTGCGTCTGCGATCAATTCAAAAAATTAAAAAACTCTTTCTCTAATTTCCAGTTTATTATTTCCAGGGTTTCTGTGCATGAACCTTTGACGTTGATTTCGACGAGAATTTGGAGGACCTAGATGGGTTATCATTGGTCTTGTAGGGAACATTGGTTTTAAATGTCCTGATTCACGTCTCACTTGTTTCCGAAGGCTCCATATTGGAATTGGGTACAATGGAACAGACGGTGGTTCATAAGTGCTGATTTTCAGGAGTTACAGAACGGGACTGGCATAGCGAAACATTTCAGTTGATTGGACTCGGAGAGGTGACATGGATGTCTGCAATACCAATTGTTCGATTCTGCAGGGGTTGATTTCATTGATGACAGATAGATATCAGTTTTTTTTTGTGAGGGTGCCTTTTTAACCTGAGATGTGGTTTAGAAGTTGAATTGCAATCAGTAGTCAATTTTGTTAACCTTTCTTTCTGTGGGTTTGTTTTCTATGGTTTGGGCAGGCTAATAACAGGCTTGGTTTTATTTTCATTATTTTTTCTTGGTTGGGATGCAATTTTAAACTTTGAAGTATCTTGTGTCTTCAATTGGTTAATCTGAAGTTCCAAGAGAATTATCACGAGCTTGACTTTGATGCTTACAACATAACTTATATGAATAATTTTTACCAAAGAGGCTCCTTGGTGTCAGTTCAAGATTTTTAAATTGTAGCTTTGTTGTACGGATTTGGCTTTGAATTTCAGAAGCAGAAATAATTTATGGTGTTTCAGTTATCTTATGTTTCCTTTCTAGGAGTACGTCTCCCTCTAATTTGAAGTATACATGCTTTGCTCAACAGTTGGTAATTGGTTCTGAGCATTTGATCCAGGTCCCATTTTTTTACTTGACTTGGACAAGGAAGAACTGGAGACACTGAAGCCAATGCTTTTTTTCATTTTTAAGATTTTTTAGCAATGTGATTAGTTTTCTTGGATTAGATTCAGTTTCAGAGGCTTGTGAGGTATTGGCATGAAGTTGGTGAGGTTGAATTAAATTCTTGTTAGGTGGTTTCATATCATGCTTGGATCATTTGGAATTTGATATTGGCTGGTCCCAGGGTGGTAATTAGCTATGTACTTTTAGCAGTGGTCAATGAGCTATTTATAATGGTTGAGTCATGGATGGTGATCCATCAATGGGCACCCCTGACAATAGGTTCTCTGAACTAGTTGGCATTGTAAAATCCTGGATCCCTCGAAGGACTGAGCCAGCAAATTTGTCAAGGGATTTTTGGATGCCTGATCAAAGCTGTAGGGTATGCTATGACTGTGACTCCCAGTTTACATTATTTAACCGTAGGCACCATTGCCGACTATGTGGTCGAGTATTCTGTGCAAAGTGTACTGCAAACTCGGTTCCTGCCCCATCTGATGAACCAAATACTGGCTGTGAAGATTGGGAGAGGATAAGAGTCTGTAACTATTGCTTCAAGCAATGGGAACAGGGTAAAACAGTGGTCAATAATGGGGCTCAAGCATCAAGTCCAGGTCTCAGTCCTTCACCATCAGCAACAAGTTTGGTCAGTACCAAATCTACAGCTACTGGTAACAGCGGCAGCTGCACTGTTAATTCAATGCCATTCTCTACTGGGCCTTACCAACAGGTGCAATATAGTTCTAGTCTCAGTCCTAGACAATCTTCTCAAATGGAATTTGGTACAGACAAACATGAGATAGCAGCATCTGGGAACAGCACAGATCCCATTGCAGACATAGGAGATCCATCTCCTAGCCAATTTGTATTTTGCATGAACAGGTATCCTTTTTCCTCTGCCCTTGTTATTAGTTTCTGTTGGCTTCATGCTCTTCAAATGGTACCTACATGAGCAAGAATAATCTATCTCATGATGTTTTCCACCTTATAATTTGATATATATTAGGTTCCGCATATTTAGTGTGTTTTATTAATCAGATAGCAGAAGTTGTACTAAACAATGGTAGGAGTGCCATTCAGTTCATGGCCAAGCCTCTGATTGAAAGGGGCCATGTTATGAGTGACATATATATATATATATGTATATATATATGTATATGTATGTATGTATGTATGTATGTATGTATGTATGTACATATGTATGCATGTATATAACCCACTTATGCTCTTTTATACTCTTATGGATTTGCCTGCAATATGTATTCTGTTTAATTGACAAAAGAGGTTGTTTGTCTTCAACTTGGAAAAGTACTAGGGTTAGATGATATTTTGTGATTGCACTGATCATTTCCTTTTTTTGTGTTGTCTCTTTTTCTATCATATGTTTTACCAAGCATCATAGTAGTTCACCACTACTATCATGTCTCTTTTAAACAAGTTATGCTCTTAATATGTTATTATGGATTACTTCGTTTGCATGCTTGTCTTTGTTGTCAGGAGTGATGATGATGACGAAGATGATGAATATGGTGATTATCAATCAGATTCTGAAGCAAGGCATTTTAATCAGGTTGATGACTTTTATGGTTCTGTTGAGTTTGATGAGATTGATCATGCCTATGAACCACATGATGTGCACTCTGATGCTGAAAACATCGAAAGAACAGGTTTGAGCAGTTCTTCTTTACATGAGAGTTTAGATTCACAAGGGCTGGAAGGAATCAAGAAGAAAGGGGAAGAAACTGAAGGACACGACCATGGTGATGTGTGTGAAGCTTCTACTTCTTTATATGGTGTGGAGGGTACGGAGGCTGAGCCCGTAGATTTTGAGAATAATGGGCTTCTCTGGGTACCTCCTGAACCAGAAGATGAAGAAGATGAGAGAGAAGCTGTTTTATTTGGTGATGATGATGATGATGATGATGATGATGGTGCCATGGGAGAATGGGGATATTTACGCTCTTCAAGCAACCTTGGCAGTGGGGAATATCGCAGTAGAGACCGGTCAAGTGAGGAGCACAGGAAAGCCATGAAAAATGTGGTTGATGGGCATTTCAGGGCTTTGGTATCTCAGCTGTTGCAGGTTGAAAACCTACCTATGGTTGAGGAAGATGACAAGGAAAATTGGCTTGAGATAGTTACATCTTTGTCCTGGGAGGCTGCTACACTTCTTAAGCCAGATACGAGCAAGAGTGGAGGTATGGATCCTGGTGGATATGTGAAGGTTAAATGCATAGCTTGTGGACACCGCAGTGAGAGGTAAATATGTCATAGAATAGAACATGACGATTTATATATAATTAGCTGACTATCCTATACCAGATGCTTAACCGATCAACATATCTTAGTTGATGCTATCTTTTTTTTTTTTTTTTTGATAGAGGTCTTAGTTGATGCTATCTTAAAAACAGAGGAAGAGTTTTCAGTCTGTGGGCCTGGATTACATTAAACATCACAATACTTGGATGATCTTAACTGTCTTATATAAAGATCAATATTTAAGTGTTCAGAAAGTTGAGATCATCCAGTAGTGTTAGACCTGTATTATGAAGCCAGTTATGGTCTTCCAACAGAAACTAATTGACTTATGAGTTATGACTATGATTGGTAAGGATCTTTGATTGTAAAGCAATGATATTTTTTTCTTGTCAGCAACTAAATGACTGTTGAAATGGTGATCCGGTTGTTTATTGTATAGTTTATATTTCACAACAGTGATGTTACATATTCCTTCTTCTACCATTAAACTCTGCCTATAGTTATTCACTGTCTTGTCTCTTATTTTTAGACAAATAAGGGCATTTTATGGGATAGTGGTGTAGGACAGCTTTAAGGTTGACCAAATCTTTAATAATATGGTGCAGTTGAACTGTCGAAATCAAATTTAAGGATCCAGGGCAGGAAGAAATTCTGAAACTAAGAAAATTCAGATTTAGAAGCTCCGGTTCAAGGAGGCTCATGTAGTTTTTTATTTTTTATTTTTAATTTCACAACACTGAAAACAGGAACAAAAATATGGATCATATTGGACTTTAAAGAATCAAGGATCTTTTCAGAAGGGGACTGATTTGGATGCATACCACTTTTGATAAATGGGGCGGATCTCTGATGTAAAGGCATAGAAGCTCCTTGATGCAGGATCTGAAGAGTCAAAATTGGAATTTTATGATATTTTATGTATTTCTGTATTTTGGGCAGTAGGGGTATTTTATCATTTTGCAATTTTCTGTGGGGTCCAATGATAGGGTTTTATTGCCTAGTTATAGTTTGTTTATGTTTAAAATTTCAGAGTCATTGCATAAGTAGGATTAGAGATATTGAACCTTCTTTGAGTTGAAATAGGATATGACAGCTTAGTTTGAGTCCTACTAGGATTATTAAGTCTAACAGTTTGACTCCCAAGACTATTATGAGTCTAACAGTATGATTCCTAGGATTATTATGAGTTCAGAGTCTATAAATATGTATGGGCGTTTTACACAAAGCAATGAAATATATTGAGTTTTCTTCAGTTTATGCTAACTATGGTGAGTGATTCCCATGCACCCTAGAGTGATTCTAGGCACCCTGTGAGTGATTCCAGGTATTTTCTCTCTTCTTCCTCTCCCTATTTTCTCTCTTATTCCTTCAAAAAGCCATTACAACCATCAACAACCATAAAATTCTGATCAAAGAAGACCATTCAATATTCTCTAAGGACTAGAATTAAGCTGGTCCTACATCAGTTTGTGCTGGAAGATTTCTGTAATTATGTATTATATTTGATTTTGTGCTATTTTAAGTAGTTGAAATATTTGTGAGCTGTACAAATTTTTTAGGAATCAGCTTTATCTTCCCTTTAATTAGGGAGATATGTTACCTAGTTTGTATCCTTCAATTAGGGAGATTTGTTACCTAGTTTGTATCCTTTAATTAGGGAGATTTGTTACCTAGTTTGTTTCCTAGAGAGAGCTATAAATTTCGATGTACAGAAGCATAATGAGATATCCCATTCTTCATATCTTTCAGTCTCTTCTTTATGGTATCAGAGCAGAAAAGACCTAGGGTTTGTTTCTGCATTTCTGTCCCTAAAAATGTCTGAAGTCACGTCCAGTTCTCAGCCTTCTCAGCCTGAGCCCCAGATTGTCCGGAATCTGCCCGAAAATCACTCTATTCAGATCACTACAATCCGGCTAAATGGTGACAACTTTTTCCGGTGGTCACAATCTGTTTGCATGTATCTCAGAGGGAGAGGGAAAATTGGCTATATCACAGGAGACACGAAGAAGCCTGATGTGAAGGATCCAGCCTATGCTGTTTGGGATGCTGAAAATTCCATGGTGATGACTTGGTTGGTTAACTCCATGATTGAAGAGATAGGTGCAAATTATCTCTGCTATTCTACAGCCAAGGAATTATGGGACAATGTCTCACAGATGTACTCTGATTTGGAGAATCAATCCCAAGTGTACGAATTATCTCTACAACTCGGAGATATTCGCCAAGGTGAGAATTCTGTGACTAAGTATTTTAATTCTCTTAAGAGAATTTGGCAGGACCTGGACTTATTCAACGATTACGAGTGGAAGTCACCCGATGACTGCAATTATCACAAGAAGATGGTGAATGTTGGCCGAATCTTCAAGTTTCTTGTAGGTTTAAACGTTGAATTCGATGAGGTTCATGGCCGAATTATTGGAAGAAACCCTCTGCCCCCAACTGGTGAAGTATTTGCAGAAGTACGTAGAGAAGAAAGCCGGAGACAAGTGATGCTTGGAAAGAAGGCTGTAGGTACAACCGGACCTGTGGAAGAGTTAGCCCTGATTATTTCCGAGGCCCAAGTCAGTCGAAAGTCAGCCCAAAATCAGCGGGTTGGAGACAAGAATAACCTACGCTGTGACTACTGTGGAAAACCTCGCCATACCCGAGAGAATTGCTACAAACTGCACGGGAGACCACCCAATTGGAGGGTGAACAAACCTGGTGGACAGAATATACCTACAACAAACGAGGCTGAATCATCCCCATTCAGCAAAGAGAAAATAGATCATCTACTTAAACTTCTAAAATCTTATTCGTCACCTAATACTCCTATCGGGTCTATGGTACAAACAGGTAGCAATTCTTTGGCATTCTCAATGCTAGGAAAATCCGGCCCTTGGATCATAGATTCGGGGGCCTCCGATCATATGACAAGTTGCTCTAACCTATTTAGTTCCTATTATCCTTGTTCTGGTTTTGAAAAAGTGAGAATAGCTGATGGTAGTCTTTCATCTATTGCAAGCAAAGGAAACATTAAAATTTCAGAAAAAATTACTCTGAAATCTGTTTTACATGTTCCAAAACTTGCCTGCAATATTCTTTCTGTCAGCATATTGTCGAAAGATACTAACTACTCCATTCTTTTTCTTTCTTCCACTTGTGTTTTTCAGGACCAGAACTCGGGGAAGACGATTGGAACTGCTAGAGAGATAAATGGACTCTACTACTTTGATGAAACCTCTACTGGTAATAAAAAAGTTCATGGTTTAAGTAGTCGAGTTCAATCCCTATCTGTGATCAAGTTATATTATGGCATAGAAGATTAGGACATCCTAATTTTCCATATCTCAAATATTTATTTCCTAAAGTGTTTAAAGGAGTTGATTGGTCAAAACTTCATTGTGAGTCTTGTCATTTGGCTAAAGATCATCGTGCTTTATTTCCAATAAAACCTTATTCTGCTTCAAAACCATTTTATTTGTTACATAGTGATGTTTGGGGCCCATCTAAGGTTAACACTCTTTCTGGAAAAAAATGGTTTGTGACTTTTATTGATGACCATACAAGGGTATGTTGGGTTTACTTGTTGGAAAGGAAATCAGAGGTTGAACAAAGATTTAAAGAATTTTTCCTAATGATTGAAAATCAATTTCAAACCAAAATTGGTATTCTAAGATCAGATAATGGGACTGAATACTTTAACAAATACTTAGGAGCATTTCTAACCGAAAAAGGTATTATCCATCAATCAACTTGTCGTGACACACCACAACAGAATGGAATTACTGAAAGAAAAAATAGGCACCTTCTTGAGGTAGCTAGAGCCATCATGTTTTCTATGAATGTACCAAAATATCTTTGGGGAAATGCTCTCCTAACTGCATGTTATCTGATAAATAGAATGCCATCTCGAGTTTTAAAATATGAGACTCCTTTACAGAATCTAAAAAATTGTTTTCCCACATCTCGAATAACTACGAATCTTCCTTTAAAAGTGTTTGGTTGTGTCTGTTATGTGTATATACCAAATGTTTTTCGATCAAAACTGGATCCAAAAGCTGAAAAATGTGTGTTTCTTGGTTATGCATCTAATAAAAAAGGGTACAAATGCTTTAATCCAGTTACAAAGAAATTTTTTGAGAGTATGGATGTACACTTTGTTGAGGACCAACCTTTCTTTCAAAAAAATTCTCTTCAGGGGGAGAACATAAGTAAGGAAAATAATTTTTGGGAAACTTTACCTATTCTAGAAGAATTTATACCTTTGATTAATTCTGATAAGCAAGGTTCGGAAACAATTGTTGAAAGAATGGAACCTAGTGATGGTACTCGTAATCCAAATTTGCCAGATACTACGTTATCAGAGACAGGGGGAGAAGTACTTCAAACGGATCACAATCCTCATCCTGAGCTTCAGTTTTATACCAGGAAGAAGTTTCACAAAAGTACTACTGTTCCAGTTGTTCCTACAGCAGAAGTCCAATCCAATTTGCCGAGTGAAGATCCTACAACTCAAAGTAATCCTTCTTCTACCCCTATTCCGTCTTTATCTAATGATTTGCCTAATCTGTCTTCTTCAGATCTTGACATTTCAATTGCATTAAGAAAAGGTACCCGAACTTGCACAAAACATCCTATTGCAAAATACTTGTCATATGAGAAATTATCACATACTCATAAAGCATTTGTGTCTAGGATTTCTAATCTGTATGTGCCAAGAACTGTTCAGGAAGCATTAGATGATCTGAAATGGAGGTTAGCTGTGATGGAAGAGATGAATGCTCTTAAAAAGAGTAATACATGGAGTATTACTGATCTACCCCATGACAAGAAGACAGCTGGATGCAAATGGGTGTTTACAGTAAAGTGCAAGGCTGATGGAAGTGTGGAGAGATACAAAGCAAGACTCATAGCAAAAGGATTTACACAAACTCATGGTATAGACTACCAAGAGACTTTTGCTCCTGTTGCTAAAATTAACTCTATCAGAGTACTTCTTTCCCTTGCAGTTAATTTTAACTGGCCACTCCGTCAGTTCGATGTCAAGAATGCATTCTTGAATGGAGACCTAAAGGAAGAAGTATATATGGACCTACCACCAGGTTTTGAAGAAATTCTTGGAAGAGGCTAAGTTTGCAGGTTAAAAAAATCCCTATATGGGCTAAAGCAATCACCAAGAGCTTGGTTTGAACGATTTGGGAATGCAATAAGGCGGCACAGCTTCTCACAAAGTCAAGCTGATCATACTTTATTTTTCAAGCACTCCACCGAAGGTAAAATAGCTATTTTGATAGTGTATGTAGACGATATTATCATGACTGGGGATGATTTATTTGAAATCAACAAGTTGAAGAATAATCTTGAGGCTGAATTTGACATTAAAGACCTGGGAAAACTTAAATATTTTCTCGGAATGGAGTTTGCAAGGTCCAAGGAGGGAATCTTTATCAACCAATGCAAATACATTCTTGATTTTCTTAAGGAGACAGGGATGACAGGTTGTAAAGCCGCAGAAACTCCAATGGACCCAAATATGAAGTTAAAAGCAGTAACAGTAAATGAGGTGGTTGATCGAGAATGTTATCAAAGATTAGTTGGAAGACTAACCTATTTGTCGCACACAAGACCTGGCATAGCCTTTGCAGTAAGTGTAGTAAGTCAGTTTATGCATTCACCTGGACCTACTCACTTTGAAGCTGTGTTCAGGATTTTGAGATATCTGAAAGGAACTCTGGGGAAATGACTCTTGTTCAAAAATAGGGGTCATCTCCAAGTCGAAGCCTACACAGATGCAGATTGGGCAGGTGATATAAATGATAGAAGATCTACTTCAGGTTACTGCACTTTGGTAGGAGGGAATTTGGTCACCTGGAGAAGCAAAAAACAGAGTGTTGTAGCAAGGAGTTGTGCAGAGGCAGAATTCCTCTCTGTTGCACATGGCTTTTGTGAAGTGTTATGGATCAAAAGGCTCCTAGAAGAATTGAAGGTTCCTACACCAACACCTATTAAAGTCTATTGTGATAACAAGGCGGCTATTTCCATAGCTCATAATCCAGTTCTACATGATAGAACAAAGCATGTAGAAATGGATAAACATTTCATCAAGGAGAAGATAGATAGTGGTGTGATATGCATGTCCTACATACCCACCACGAGCCAAGTAGCAGATATTCTCACCAAAGGGCTTCCTAGGGCACAGTATGAGAACTTAGTTAGCAAGCTTGCCATGAGTGATATATTCATGCCAGCTTGAGGGGGAGTGTTGGAAGATTTCTGTAATTATGTATTATATTTGATTTTGTGTTATTTTAAGTAGTTGAGAGATTTGTGAGCTGTACAAATTTTTTAGGAATCAACTTTATCTTCCCTTTAGTTAGGGAGATATGTTACCTAGTTTGTATCCTTTAATTAGGGAGATTTGTTACCCAGTTTGTTTCCTAGAGAGAGCTATAAATTTCGATGTACAGAAGCATAATGAGATATCCCATTCTTCATATATTTCTGTCTCTTCTTTAGTTTGGTATCAGAGCTAATGGTTTATTCACTATGTTCTCACAAAGTGACCGATTCTATAGGCCTAGGTTATCTTATAGACAATCTTATAGGTCTAGAATCAATGATGATTGGGTTTCTGAACCGTATAAAGGGTCTTTGGTTGACTTTTTTGAGAAGATGATGTAAGAAAATAGATCTAATAATGTTAGCTGCGGGAGTAAGGTTTTCAAATATGTTAGAAGAGAAAGGGAAATACCAGATTTCAAAGGAGATGATGATCCACAAGCATTCTTTGATTGGGTTTCTGAACTAGAAGAATATTTTTCTTGGCATGATATGTCTGATAAACAAGGGATTAGATTTGCGCACATGAAGCTGATGAGTCATGCTAAAGTATGGTCAAGAACTCTTGAGCAACGACTAGAAAATAGAGGCGATGATCCAATTAGTACATGGGCAGAGATGAAGATGTGTTTGCAAGAAAAGTACATCCCACTAGAATTCCATAATGATCTACATATGGAGTTGACTAATTTTGAGCAAAAGAAGAAGCAGTAGGTTACAACAAAGAACTTGAAGTCAATTGGAAGAAGGTACAAAGTTGAAAAGAAAGTAGATGATTCCTTGCATGTTGATGCCTATCCTAGAGCTGAAGTTAAGGATGAAGTTAAGGAAGAAGAATTTCAAGCTATAGAAGTTGTAGATATTAAAAATCAAGGGGGTGCAGGCCAAGAAAAAATAGAAATTGCTGGAGTTTCCAACACTCATGATTAGCTTGATGTTAATGATCAAGAAGAAATAGAAGTGGAGCAAGTTAAAAGAAATTCCGGTGCAAGATACAAATGTGATGATTGTAGTAGTAGATCCTAGAGATGGTGATTCCTAAGCAAGATGTTGAAGGAAAAGTTCCAAATGTTGTAGTTGAGAGTTTGGATAAGCGTGGGGAAGATTCATCACAATCGCTGGTTGATGAATTAAGTGTTCAAGAAACTAATGCTATTAATGATTTAACAAAGATGGTTATGGAGGGCAGTGTTTCAGAAATACATTTCTGTCAAGTTCCTTTTCTGTGTGTGGCCTCTACTCTACAATCCAAGCATGTAGCTGTGGGAAGTTCTACTCCTTTTGTAATTGGGGCATATCAACTTTTCATCTTCAAGTTCTTCAAAACTTGAGGATGAGTTTTTTTGAACCAGGGGAGAATGATGCAGGAGGTGAAGAGTCAAAATCGGAATTTTATGATATTATGTATTTCTGTATTTTTGGACAGTAGGGGTACTTTTGTCATTTTGTAATTTTCTGTGGGGGTCCAATAATAGGGTTTGATTGTCTAGTTATAGTTTGTTTATGTTTAAAATTTCAGAGTCATTGCATAAGTAGGATTTGAGTTATTGAATCTTCTTTGAATTGAAATAGGATATGACATCTTAGTTTGAGTTGTTGAAGTTCGGCCTGCCCTAGAAGTCTGTTTTGTTTGTTAGCTGAAAAGTAAAGTAAACAGCAAGAAGGAAGAGAGGAAAGAAGAAGGAAAAAAGAGGAAGAAGAAGAGAAAAGGTCTGGTTTGAATTAGGAAAAAAGTCAACCCTAGTTTCGAATGCGCAGAAAATAGAATTCTAGCAAGTCTGATTTGTTTAATGTGGCTCTGATACCATGTTGAAGTTCGGCCTGCCCTAGAAGTCTGTTTTGTTTGTTAGCTGAAAATTAAAGTAAACAGCAAGAAGGAAGAGAGGAAAGAAGAAGGAAGAAAGAGGAAGAAGAAGAGAAAAGGTCTGGTTCGAATTAGGAAAAAAGCCTCTTACTTAAATAAGGGCACTTATGTCTTTTCCAATTATATTAATAATATAATAACAGGTCTGGCCGAAACTAGGGAGGACTTTTTCCTAATTTGAACCAGACCTTTTCTCTCATTCTTCCTCTTTCTTCCTTCTTCTTTCCTCTCTTCCTTCTTGCTGTTTACTTTACTTTTCAGCTAACAAACAAAACAGACTTCTAGGGCAGGCCGAACTTCAACATTGTATCAGAGCCAGGTTAAACAAATCAGACTTGCTAGAATTCTGTTTTCTGTGCATTCGAACTAGGGTTTCTCTTGGATTTCTCAGCCGTTGGTTGGAGACTGGGAAAAGGGCTGAAAAGAAGTGATCACCCTCTTCCTTTGGAGGTTTCTATGCCTCCGGTGGTGTCGTTGGTGATTGGTTGCTGTGGTTTCTAAGCCCTCCCCTATTTAATGTAGGGCTGGTGCGTGTGGTGCAGTGGTGTTTCATTCCTTCGTGTGGTTGGCCTTCAGGCGATGAGGTAAGGAGTTTTTTTTTGCATAATTTCTGTTATGGAACACATGAGAGGTGTGGTACAGATCGTATGATGGGTTTTCAGATTGCAGTATGCTAGGGTTTATGCTGGTTTGTGTGTGATTCGAAGGGAAGTAATGTATACTTAATGGTGAAACTTCCGGTAGCTGTAGAGTAGGGTTTGTGGTGTTACTAGTATGGCTTTCAGCCTTTATTATTGCTGAAATCAGTGTGCAGATTTCGGTGAAGTGTCTATGTGCAGTGTGCAGTGTGTAGTGCTCAGGATTCAGTGATAAGGGAATTCAGCAATGGCAGATAACAGTGATAGTAAACCTAGTGTGATGATATCTACTGGCTACCTGAATGTCCAAATGACCTCCATTAAACTGAATGGAGAGAATTATGTCCCTTGGGCCAAGTTTGTAGAGGTTTTTCTGAAGGCGAAGAAGAAGGTAAAGCACATAAGAGAGGAGAAACCCCCCACTAATTCTCAGGAGTACGAAGATTGGGAACAGAAAGATGCACAGATCATCACTTGGTTGTGGAACAGTATGGAACTCAGAATCAGTGTGAACTTCATGTTTCTTGACACAGCCAAAGAGGTGTGGGATCATGCTAAGAAATTGTATTCTGGTCAGGGATAATACAACTAGGGTATATCAACTGTATCAAGAATACTTCAATCTGCAACAGGGAAATCAGAGCCTTGAGGAGTACTATGCCAGTATGAGAAATATCCGTAATGAGTTAAATGTCTATCATCCTCTCACTTCTGATGTCAAGGTTCAACAGCAACAGAGAGAACAACTTGATGTGACTCGGTTTTTGGTGGGGCTGAAGTCTGAGTATGAACCAGTACGGGCCCAGATACTAGGAGGATCTGCCCTTCCATCTTTAGAGGAGGTGTTTGCTCGTCTTCGGAGGACTTCCATTGGATCTATGGAAAACTCTAATATCTCAGATAAATCAGCATTTGCAGTGTCGAGAGGTCGAGGTGGCAGAAGTGGGGCTCGAGGAGCCCAGCCTGGCCGTGGTGGCAGTAGTGGTCCAGTGTATGGCCAGAGTGGTAGTGGTGGATCTACACATATCCGTTGTGGTGGTCGTACTGGAGGTAGAGATTCAGGGGGAGCTCGTGGTAGAGGACGTGGCTTGGGTCCACGGAGGTGTACTCATTGTGGTTTGGATGGACATGCTATTAACTACTGCTATGACTTACATGGTCCACCCTCAACGTGGGCCAACCATGCCTTGACTAGTGACACCAGTTTCGGCTTTAGACAGGAGAACCGGTTAGCTGACCAGATGCCTTCTACCTCTTCAGATGGTCTAGGCAAGGAGATGGTGAGTGTTCCTCGTGATGAGTATGAAAGGTTTGTTCAATCCACGTCGCAGCAGAACACAACTACCTTTGTGCACTTAGGTATGGATTGTTTGGCATTCACACCCAACCCCTGGATTATTGACTCTGGAGCCTCCGATCACATGACAGGAACTCCAGGTGTGTTTTCATCTCTCACTCATTGCTCAACATCACAGTCTGTTACCCTTGCTAATGGCTCTACATCATCTATTCGTGGTGTTGGTAATGTTGACCTAGACCCTGTATCCCTATCCTCTGTTTTATATGTACCTAAGCTTCCATTTAATCTTATGTCTGTTAGTAAGCTGACCAAGTCCCTTAATTGCTCCATTACATTTTACCCCTCTATGTGTGTTTTTCAGGATCTCAAGATGGGGATGGAGATTGATGGAGGGCATGAAGCCGGTGGACTGTATTATCTTGATGGTGGTGGAAGAACGTCAACAACCCTTCAATCATCTATTTCTCCTCTCCAGTGGCATTGTAGATTTGGTCATCCTTCGCTGAAAGTGCTGAAGTCCTTGGTCCCTTCATTGAGTCAACTTTCTGTTCTAGATTGTGAGTCGTGTCAATTTGGGAAACACCATCGTGTTCCCTTTAGTTCTAGGGGTGATAACCGTGTGTCAAGTCCTTTTTCTTTAATTCATTCAAATGTTTGGAGTCCTTATAAAGTGATGTCATATAATGGATACAGATATTTTGTTATTTTTGTTGATGACTTCTCAAGAATGACGTGACTCTATTTAATGAAAGAAATAAGTGAATTTTTTTCCATCTTCCAGAAATTTTATGCTGAGATTCACAATCAATTTGGCGTTCACATCAAAATTTTCCGTTATGATAATGGCCATGAATACTTGTCTTCATCTTTTCAAGAATACTTGGACCAACATGGCATTATACACCAAACTTCATGTACCTACACCCCGCAACAAAATTGGGTTGCTGAGAGAAAGAACTGACATCTAGTAGAAACGACACGCTCACTCATGCACCACATGAATGTTCCCAAACCCTTTTGGAGTGATGCAATGCTCACCTCTTGTTTCTTAATTAATCGGATGCCCACGTCTATTCTTGATAGTCATTCTCCTTTTAGTGTCTTGTTCCCCAACATGTCTCCATTTCCGCTTCCTCCTCGGGTATTTGGGTGTGTCTGCTTCGTTCATAATCTAGGTCCCGGGACTGACAAGTTAGATGCACGATCCCTTAAGTGTATCTTCCTTGGCTATTCTCGGACTCAGAAAGGGTACAAGTGTTACCATCCCAGTTTTCGTCGTTCCTTGGTATGTGCTGATGTTACTTTCTTCGAGTCTACTCCGTTCTTCGTGGGGTCCGGTGATGCTGCTTCCTCCACATCACCTCCTCCTCTTCCCCTTCCTGTGGCTGATCCTTCTCCTTTGGTTCCAGTCGTGCCTACGTCCTTGCCTCCGGTGCCGTCCGTTGACCGTCCACCTATCCGTCACGTGTATACACATCGCCCACGTGTACCGGTTGCGACTCCTCCGGCTTCATCACCGTTGATAGATCCAGCTCCAAATCCGACACCAGCCTCCGACTTTGATCTTCCTATTGCCTTACGGAAAGGTAAACACACCTGCACCCTTCACCCTATTTCCAATTTTGCTTCCCTTACTCACCTCTCCGCCTCCCATCGCCAGTTCATCTCTTTGTTATCCTCAGTGGTTGTTCCTAAGGATGTCCAGGAAGCCCTTACCTCTCCAGAGTGTTGTCGTGCTATGGAAGAAGAGCTCTCTGCCCTCCATCATAATCACACTTGGGACCTCACCGCTCTTCCTCCTGGGAAGCAGGCTGTCGGTTGTAAGTGGGTGTATACCGTTAAGTACTTGCCAGATGGTTGTGTTGAGCGCCTGAAGGAGCAGCTGGTTGCAAAAGGGTATTCCCAAACCTATGGCATTTGACTACACAGAGACATTCTCCCCGGTTGCTAAGATAGGGTCAGTTCGTGTTGTCATCTCCCTTGCAGCTATGTATGATAGGCCTCTATATCAGCTAGATATCAAAAATGCCTTTTTTCCTTGGTGATTTGCTCGAGGAGGTCTACATGGAGCAACCATCAGGGTTTGTTGCTTAGGGGGAGGATGGTAAGGTATACCGACTTAAGAAGGCTATATACGGACTTAAACAGTCCCCTCGAGCATGGTTTGGTAGGTTTAGTGAGGTGGTCAAGAAGTTTGGTATGAAATAGTTCCAAGTTGATCACTTTGTCTTCAGTCATGACTCTCCAGTAGGCAAAATACCACTGGTGGTGTATGTAGATGATATCGTTGTGACTAGGAATGATAAAATGGGCATTGATAGATTGAAGGCATTCCTACAGGAACACTTTCAGACAAAGGACCTTGGCAAATTGAAATACTTTTGGGGCATAGAGGTAGCAAGATCTAAGCATGGCATTAATTTGTGTTAGAGGAAATATGTGCTTGATTTACTGGAAGAAACAAGTTTGTTGGGTACTAAACCGACTGAGACACCTATGGAAACAAATACGAGGCTGAGCAGTGATATAGGTGAAGTATTTGAAGACCCTAGAAGATACCGACGACTTGTAGGCAAACTAAACTACCTAACCATTACTCGGCCAGATATTTCATTTGCGGTTAGTGTGGTGAGTCAGTTCATGCAGAAACCTTTGGTCCCACATTGGAATGTAGTGCTAAGGATTGTGAGGTACTTGAAAGGAGCTCCTTGCCGTGGTCTACTGTACAAAAGTGGCGGAAAACTGGAAGTAGAAGGATACACCGATGCTGATTGGGCAGGTTCTATGTCTGATAGACGGTCTACCACAGGCTATTGCACCTTTCTGGGGGGTAACCTGGTAACGTGGAAAAGTAAGAAACAAACAGTTGTGGCAAGAAGCAGTGCAGAAGCAGAATATAGGGCCATGGCACATACTGCTTGTGAATTAGTGTGGCTAAGGAGCCTTCTACAGGAGATAGGATACGACATCAGTACTCCAATGAAGCTCTATTGTGACAATCAGGCAGCAGTTCATATCTCTTCCAATCCGGTGTTTCATGAAAGAACCAAGCACATCGAAGTTGACTGTCATTTTGTGAGAGAGAAGGTGCTGAATGGAGTGATAGAGACTGTATATGTTAATAAGGGAAACCAGTGGGTAGACTTGTTTACAAAAGGTTTGAGTCGGGGGAGAGTGGACTACATATGTAACAAGCTGGGATTATATGATATATACTCACCAGCTTGAGGGGGAGTGTTAGTGAAGGGGTATTTCGGTCTTTGTACCTGTTGAGAATGCTGATGTGTACTATTATGTTAGTTTGAGTGCCTCTTACTTAAATAAGGGCACTTATGTCTTTTCCAATTATATTAATTATATAATAACAGGTCTAGCCGAAACTAGGGAGGACTTTTTCCTAATTCGAACTAGACCTTTTCTCTCCTTCTTCCTTCTTCTTTCCTCTCTTCCTTCTTGCTGTTTACTTTGCTTTTCAGCTAACAAACAAAACAGACTTCGAGGGCAAGCCGAACTTCAACAGAGTCCTACTAGGATTATTAAGTCTAACTATTTGACTGCTAAGATTATTATGAGTCTAATAGTTTGACTCCTAGGATTATTATGAGTTTAGAATCTTTAAATATGTATGGACGTTTTACACAAAGAGCAATGAAATATATTAAGTTTTCTTCAGCTTATGCTAACTATGGTGAGTGATTCCTGTGCCTTAGAGTGATTCTAGGCACCTTTTTAGTGATTCCAGGTATTTTTCTCTCTTCTTCCTCCCCTATTTTCTCTGTTATTCCTTCAAAAAGCCATTACAACCATCAACAACCATAAAATTCTGATCAAAGAAGACTATTCAGCATTCTCTAAGGACTTCTTGGATGTGCTCTTTTCATAAAAGAATTGTATGTTCCCAAATTGGTCACATGTTAAGCTTTGATTAGTGTAGATAATTAAGGAATTATAGTAGTTAGACCCTTATATGAATTAAATATATTTTCCCTAATTGAAAAGGGTGACATCAAAATCAACAAAAGCACTTAAATATAATTTGCACTAAAGTAAAGAAGACTATTGACAAGACAATCTTGCTCAAAAAAAGGCCATTCGAGGCTTCAGTGAACTTTCAATGATTCTAGGTGATCGATTTTTTTCAGTTGAAATGAGTGTTCCCATGCTTATCAACCACTTATTGAATGCTCAAGTTAATTGCTTTAACATCCAAGAGATATTTTCCTTATGGCATTTTTAAATGAGAAAAATATAAAATTTTAAATGGAGGGAAAGAATAGGAAAAGATGTTTTGGAGTATCATTCCTTTTTCTATTTGTTGGGGGATTTGGTGAAGGAACAAAAGAATGTTTGATGTAGTGATTTAAAAGGCGCACCTAGCCGCATAGACGAGGCGTATTTTAGGGTAGGCGCCTCGCCCACGTCCTAGGTGCAGCCCTTTCAAAAGGCGCACTCCTGCGTCACTTGGTGCGCTTTGTGCCTCAGCCCAGGTGTGCAACTTTTTTGCTTCGAGAACCCCCTATTTGGTAATGTTGTTCATTCATTCTTCCTAATAAAATATCTTCTCAAAAATCAATTAAAACTATAAAATCATTATTTTTTGTGTGAGAACTAAGAATTTAAGACCTACCATGGACTTGTTTGGGCTTGAGGGCATGGCACAAAAGGCGGCCCGTAGAATCAGGAATGTAATATGTTTTATATCACATTAGCTACTTGAAGTAATGCAATTTAGAAAAAAAAAGAGATTGTGGGTTTTATATGCTTGAAAATGTTTTATATGTTTGATTTTATTTTTAAATTCTCATTTAAATATGCTTTACATGTTATGTTTATGTATTTTAATTTTAGATAATAGGTTTTTTAAAACATTTATTTTAAAATTTAAGTTTATATTTTTTTTAATATTATGTTTAATAATTTTTTTATTTGTTTGCATTTTTTTTGAATTTTTTTATTTTTGACAATTTTTTGATTTTTTTATCTTTTTTTTTTTTTTTTGCGCCTTGCTTATAAAGGCGTGTACCTTGCCCTGCGCCTTGCGGCTCAAGCGCAAATTAACCCCTACACGTAAGAATTTTAGGAGGATAGTTACATTTTTTCATTTTGGATTGGGTTGTAACACTTTTGGATTTTTCTATTTGTACCACCTACACCTTTTTTTTATAGTAGTAAACTCTTACCTTTTCATTTGCTATCCATGTGGACATGCGTTTTGCTTTTGCTTGTTTTTGTGAGAGATAGAGAGGGGGAAAGGAGGGTAAGAGAGAGAGATTGGACATGTAGCATGTAGAGCTTTTAATGGGTAGAGGGAGAAGAGAGATTGGAGACACAAAAGGAAATAAGTTAAGTTGTAATGGTTTTTTGATCATTGATAAGTTGCAAGAATTTTAACTAAGAAAGGACTCTACAATTATAGGATTGGAGACCAAGAGATGTCTCAATATAACCACTTTTTCTACCTTGAGGGAGAGATTGATGATGATGTTGTCCGTTGACTTAAAGTTTGGTTGATGAAATGGAAGGGTGCATCAGGAGTGTCATGTGATTGGGAAATGCCAATTAATCTAAAAAAAATTATAAGATGGCTAGGGCAATTTCGTAAAGATCAGTGTGTTGCACATTGAAAAAAGTGAGGGTGGTGTAGATGTGGATGTTAATAATTGATAAAAAAATGCAGATATTTAGATAAAATATCAGTAGAACCAAAAAGATAATATTAGCAATGAGCTTATTCTTGAGAACCTAGGAGTGTAAGATGAGGGAAACTAGAGGGGAAGCTGTAGTAGCGTTTTGTGAAAATTTATATAAGGAGAAGTGGAAGAATGGGCCAAAACTAGAGGGGATGCAGTTTGAAAGGTTGTAAAATGACCAAGTAATTGAACTAGAAAGGGAATTCACAGAGGAGGAAATTTATGATGGAGTCTAGGAAACGGAGGTCAACAATGCCTTGGGTCCAGATGGCTTCACAGAATCACAATGAAGTTAAGCAAAGTATGTTGGCATTTCTTGAAGCAGGGCTTGGTGAAGGTTTTTGAGGAGTTTCATAAGAGAGCAAGCATGATGAGAAGTTTGAACTCCCTATTCTTAACTCTTTTTCCAAAGAAAGGAGGAGCAGAGAATATTAGGGACTTCCTTCCCAGTTCCAACAAGTATGACTGGAAGTGTTTATAAAATCATTTCCTAAGTGTTGGCTAAAAGGATGAGACAAGTATTAAGGAATGCAATATCTCAAAACCAAGGAGCATTTGTCGAAGGGAGGTAGATACTAGATGGAGTGTTGATAGCACGTGAACTAATTGATTCAAGGTTGAGTGAAAGAGTTGCACATAGGGGTGATCATGGGCTGGGCTGAGCTCGAGTCGGGCTTACCACCAATAATAAGGGCTTTAAGCTAGGCCCAACCCAGCCCTCACCCTAGGCCTAGATTGCAAGCCCAAACTCGGCCCTACATGGGCCTGGGCTGGGTTTACGGGCTTTCTAGGCCTAGCGAGTAATGGCTTTGGTCCTAGGACATCAAATAATAAAATTTAATTAATTTATTTTTTTAAATTAAATAATATGTAAATGCAATACATACAAAAAAATTAAACAAGCCAAAGCTAAATTGGGCTTGGCTAGGCTTTAGACCTATGACACAAAAAACAAGGCATGGGCCTCATTTTATTGTTAGAATTGATTTGGCTTGGGTTACCTATCCTTTTATAGATGAGGCAAGGCCTTCATATTCCCAATCTTGAGCAATGTGGGACTTGGAATGACACTAAATAGTTAGTGCAACCATTGAGTGTTTTCCCGATTGAGAATGAAGGCTTTTCCTTCACCTATATAAGCCCTTGCTTAGGAGGACAATTTCATACTTGAATTGATTCAACTGTTGACATGTTTCAATTCATAAATATTTATTTATGAATCCATAAATATTTATTTGTATATGTTAAAATAAAACTTAAAACCTTTAATTTAAAATAATAAACGTTAGGCCCAAGCTCGGAAATATAAAATAATAAAACTTAAAACTTCAAGCATTAGGCCCAAGCCCAGCCCTGAATTTTCCAGGATTGATGTGGGCCTGGGCCTGGGCTGCACACAAAAATCTGGCCCCAAGCTTGGAAATTTGTAGGTTGGGCAAAGAATGATCACCCCTAGTTGTATGCAAGGTGAAGATGGAGAAAGTGTCAATAATGTCAACTGGAATTTCCTTGACTACATTTCAAAACGGATAATTTTGGTGATAGGTGGAGAAATTGGATGAAGGTATGTGTTACATCCTAGCCATTCTCTATTTTGCTTAATGGATCTCCATTTGGAATATTTAAGAGTTCTAAGGTTCTCTCTCCATTTTATACTAGAAGAGATCTGCATGATGCACGGGCTTGTGTTAAAAAATTCCCATGTTACATTCAGCAAGGTTTTTAAAACCGACCTAGAGAACGAACTGGTTAGGGGTCCAGTTCCCGGGTTGAACGGTCGGCCCGTTCTAACAAAAAAATTAAAAAATTAAAAAAATTAAGAAAAATAAAAAGGTCAAAACTGTTTGAATGGTTAACTGCCCGGGTCAATGGTTTTCTGACCAAAACCAACGGTTTTTGGGAAAAATCTGGTTTTGGGGAAAAACGGAACCGGTCACCTGACCAGTTCCCGGTTTTTCCAGTTTGACCGTCCGGTCCGGTCCGGTTTTGAAAACCATGACATTCAGTTTCTTAACTGGATTGGTTATGGGTGAGCTTAAATACTCTCATATTTAATTTTATATTTTTAAAAGTTCAAAAAGCAACAAAATTCTAAAAGGATTGAGAAACAATATGCGGAGTCTGATATGGACAACTGCATTTTAAAATATAGTATAGATGCATTGCTGAAGCTGAGTAAGATGATAGCTTGGGTCCTTGAAGGGGGAGCCATAAAAGGCTTTGATAGGGGTGTGGAGTGGGTGATGTTGCACTGTTACAATTTGCAGAGGATTCACTATTTTTTCCATGAGGTGGAGCAGGGCTATCTGGTGAATCTAAGATTCATTCTCAGTTGGTTTGAGGTGGTATTTGGGCTGAAAGTAATTTAAAAAAAGAGTGAGATGTTTGCTGTTGGGCATATCCCAGGTATCCCAGGAGAGCCAGAAGTCAATGCACTTTAGGCCTCCCAAATGGGCACTTAGAGGGTGGTAATGAGTGGCTTTCTCATTATCAACTAGATCTACAGTTTCATTGCAGTGGTTTCCATGAGCTGTATACCAAGTTAAACTGAAATTTGAAGGATGTAGCTTGGGTAATCCTATTGTCTCAGGTATAGGAGAGCTGATCGGAGATTGTTAGGGTGCAATCTTATCCACTAGACCTGTATATGGACCAGGTAGCTTGATAGGCTTGCCTGACCCAACCCATTTTGAGGCCCATGGGCTTGGGCTGTAAGTGTTTGGCCTAGGCTTGGACATTTTTAAATAAGCCCAATAGGTAATATTATAAACAATAAAAATATATGTTAGTAATAGGTATTAGGTAATAACTTGTATTACTATTTTGTCTTTTTCATGTGTGATTTTTTTTTTGTTTGAACTCAGGCATATAATTGTATCTTGGGAAGCAATATTTTTGATTTGCAAAAAATGTGTGATTGGATAGGAACAAGTTAAAACATATGGAATTAGAAGATTTTTTTTTTTTGATAAAACATATGGAATTAGAAGATAGAGCTAAGATATTGCAAAACGCACATTTGACTTTGGGCTCGGGCTTGGGCCTGGGCTTTGGACTTTATATTAAGGCCGGGCTTGTGCTCAAGAATAGGCCCAATAATTGGGTTGGGCTTGGGCTTGGGCCTAGACATTTTCTGTTAATAAGTGGTAAATCCTGGCCCAAGGTCTATTATCCATACTCAGGGACCCATAGGTTATGAGGACTCTATGACTACTGAATTGTAAGCAGTGCTACAAGGACCAAGGATGGGAAGGGGACCCATAGGTTATGAGGACTCTGTAACTACTGAATTATAGAACTATTTCATTAGAAGCCTCTATGGTGGAAGGGAATTCTAGAGTGGTTATGACTATGATTCAACCAGGTTCCCATTGGTGTTACGGAAATCTCCATCCCATCTTTACAAGCACTATGGTGGAAGGGGATTCTAGAGTGGTTATGGTCAAGGGTTGTGGCAATATTGAATATCATGGAGGAGGTTAAGTGCCCGATGAGGGAATTAGTAACCACCTTTTATTGGGTCCAAAGGTCCAGAAAAAGTTTGGCTTATAAAATGACTGAACAAGGAGTTATATCGCTAATTGTTTTGGTGTCAATTGTCTGAATTCTGATTGTTTGGGTAAAGGAAAGGATTAGGTGGCAAATTCTAGCCTAAAACCAAGGGATGCTTGGCATGCATTCTATGTAAACCATTCTTTTATTTCATAACCAGTAAAATGTAATGGTTACCAATAAAAAAAGATACATTGTTGTTGTTGATTGTCTTTTCCTTTTTTTTTGACTTTGACTATCTTGCTTGTATGGGATTTATAATGGTTTCTTATGGAGTTTGATTTAATCATATTTCATATCATATTGTTTTTGATGTTTTACCTTTGGAAATTCTAACTGGTGTTCTCCTTTTTATCCTCAAGAAGGTAGAAATAGAAGGACTTTCTAATCTCTCTTTAAAGATTATTGAACATTTTATTGTTTGATTCACTGGGAGCTTCTAGAAGGATTTACACAAGCATCCATAGTTTGTGAAAGTGATCAATTGTGGCATCTAGGTTTGAATTGGACATGAATACATATGACCTTAGTTTGGAACTAATTTCAGGACATTTCTGGGGACTGTAATAACTTCAGGGTTTGCTGTTCAATTCTGTATTTCTTTATTGCAACTTGTTTTTCCTAGTTCTCTTTTTTGTTGATGAAGCTTTTGATTTCATTTCTTCTAGTATGGTGGTCAAAGGAGTTGTTTGTAAGAAGAATGTGGCACACAGGAGAATGGCATCAAAAATAGAGAAACCCCGTTTCTTAATCCTTGGAGGAGCACTTGAGTATCAGCGAGTTTCTAACCTCCTTTCAAGTTTTGATACTTTGTTGCAGCAGGTATTTGTCCTTAGCCTCCTTTGCTGATCTTTTTTTTTCCTTAATGTTTATTTTTTACTTCTCTCTTGCATTTGTTTTTTATAAACTGAAAAGCCACCAATCAAGTAGGGTTTTTTTTCTGGACAGATTGTCCTTATGAATTTTTACATCCTTATTTAGGAAATGGACCATTTGAAGATGGCAGTTGCAAAGATAGATGCACACCATCCCAATGTCCTTTTGGTAGAGAAGTCGGTTTCTCGTTTTGCCCAAGATTACCTCCTTGCGAAAGACATATCACTTGTTCTGAATATTAAGAGGCCACTTTTAGAGAGAATAGCTCGTTGTATGGGTGCACAAATTGTCCCTTCAATCGATCATTTGTCATCACAGAAGCTGGGGTACTGTGACTCATTTCATGTGGAGAAGTTTCTTGAAGAGCATGGCAGTGCTGGGCAAGGTGGGAAGAAACTGGTGAAGACACTGATGTTCTTTGAAGACTGCCCAAAGCCATTGGGTTGCACTGTAAGCTCTTCAAAACTCTTTTATCTCAAGTTGTCATATTTCTATATGGAGCAATCTATGGTCTAGGTCATACAAGCTGCAGTACATTTCGTATGATAAAATGTATATGATACCACAGAGGAGGTAGCTGGGACCAACCAATAAATTTGGTCCACACTGGAGATTTATGTGCCAAAAAACAAAATACTGAATTTTATCCAAAGAAAAGAAAAAGAAACTTCTGCTGCAAATCAAGTAGGAGTTACCGGATCATGATCCGATTCAAATTCAAAACTGGTCCTATTTTTCCAGATTCAGATATCCCTCCGTCAGATTTCTGGATTGGATTTGATAAAAAAATATAGGACTGTTTAAAATCAGATCGAATATGGATACCCCTATGCAATCCGATATATACAATATATATATATATATGTGTATAAATATATTTATATTGCATTTTGTAATTTGATTTTTATACTATTTATATTATTTTGTAAAAAGACATGTATACCCCCATTTTGTTTAAAATATATATGACAAAAATGGTTGAAAAAATGCTTATGTATTTTTTTCTTGTATAGACTGTTTTGTTTTATTCTCTGTTAATAATTTGTTAAATTTTACAGACCTATGGGTAATTAAATTGGATTAGATCAGATTCGGATATCCAACATCCTTAGTGAATTCGAATTCGGATCCATTGAATCATTGGATTGGATATAGGATTTACATTACTGGATTGGATTTGGATATGCCCTGATTTGAATTCAATCTGATTCGTGTGCATCCCTAAAACCAAGAAGGAAAAGGCTATACATGGATGAGTAAAACCAATGATTAAGATTATTGTTTAAGAGCTCTGCATATTCCATATCTTTTGCCATGCATCATTAACTGTTTCAGTAATTTATCTATAGACTATAGGTTGGTGGTTGAAAGATTGAAACTGTTAGAAAGAATTATAGTTTTTCTTTCTTGATTGAAGATAAAAACTGTCAAAATAAAATTCAAGTGATATTCTTTGCTTTTATTGGCATTAAACAGAACAGAATGGTAAAATGGGATTCGTGTAGCTGATCCCATATAATTGGGATAAGACTTTGATGATGATTATTTGCTGTTATTGTTTCAGATTTTGCTGAAGGGTGCCAATGGGGATGAGTTGAAAAAGGTGAAGCATGTGGTTCAATATGGAGTTTTTGCAGCATACCATTTGGCGTTGGAGACATCTTTTCTTGCCGATGAAGGGGCGTCTCTGCCAGAACTCCCATTAAAGTCCCCAATAACTGTTGCACTTCCAGACAAACCATCAAGTATTGACAAGTCCATTTCCACTATACCTGATTTTGCTATCGCTGCCATTGGCAAGTGTCAGGGACCACAATCCAGTACTGAACTGCAAAAATCTGGAAGAGTCCTCACATCGGATGTGACTTTACCAATCAGAAATGGATCTAATAGCAAAGGGGCTTCTCTGCCAGAACTCCCATTAAAGTCCCCAATAACTGTTGCACTTCCAGACAAACCATCAAGTATTGACAAGTCCATTTCCACTATACCTGATTTTGCTATCGCTGCCATTGGCAAGTGTCAGGGACCACAATCCAGTACTGAACTGCAAAAATCTGGAAGAGTCCTCACATCGGATGTGACTTTACCAATCAGAAATGGATCTAATAGCAAAATGGAAATGGCCTTATCACCTTGCTTACCCAAAGATCTTGACTCTCAGTATAAAGGACAAGATCCAAGCTATCACTCTTCTGGTTTTTTCCATGCCTTAACTCCATCAAGGCAGTTTGTGTCTGATTCTTACCTTAATGAGCCTGATCCACATCATGCCTTTGAGGATAAAGATAGGATGGGCTGTGAGGAATCTTTTGAGGTCAAACCTTCTGCAGCCAACTGCAGCCATAAAAACGTGGCTAGCCACCTAATTTCTAATGGTTTTGGGGTCCTAGAAACCTCAGAGAATGGTGGGTTTGTAGGTAATGGCACTCAAATTGATTGCAATGCAGTTGCTACGTATAATCCTAATGCTTCAGAACTAGCATCCTTGCAACATGATAGTAATAACTACCATGAGGGGCAGGGGCCTTCTAAGGAGGAGTTTCCTCCATCTCCTTCTGATAATCAGAGTATTTTGGTTTCCTTATCAACCCGGTGCGTATGGAAGGGTACTGTTTGTGAGCGGGCGCATTTATTCCGGATCAAATACTATGGCAACTTTGACAAGCCTTTGGGGCGTTTTTTACGTGACCATTTGTTTGACCAGGTCATCTTTTCTTATTTTGTGTATCTACATATTTTCCTAAATTTCACTTACATTTGAGACTCAGTAGATTTTTCTTCTCAGAGTTACTGTTGTCATTCCTGTGAAATGCCATCAGAAGCACATGTTCATTGTTATACCCATCGGCAAGGTAGTGTTACAATTTCTGTTAAGAAGCTTCCAGAGTTTCTCTTGCCAGGCGAACGAGAAGGGAAGATTTGGATGTGGCATAGATGTCTGAGATGTCCTCGGACCAATGGGTTTCCTCCAGCAACTCAGAGAGTGGTGATGTCTGATGCTGCTTGGGGTTTATCTTTTGGAAAATTTTTGGAGCTTAGCTTTTCAAACCATGCTGCTGCAAGCAGGGTAGCTAGCTGTGGTCATTCATTACACAGAGATTGTCTTCGGTTCTATGGGTATGTTTTAACTTTTGCTCAACCAATGCTTTTGTATTGGTAAATATGAACTCTTGGTATTATAACAGGCAATTGTCATATATGGATGGCATATCAGTAGTAGCGTACATGCAAACACTATGGACCTCCCACTTGATGGATCTAATTGGAGATCTTATTGGTTGAAACATAGATCAATTAGTTGTTCTCAACCCTCTTCTTGTACCACACTCATCTTGGTCGTTAAATATATTTGATGAATTTCTAAGGAGAAGTCTTCTTTATCCGAAATGGACAACTATATTGGTGTTAGACTTGGTAGAAAATAATAGAAATAAAAAAAAGGTTTAAGAATTAAGAGAAGAGATAGGAGAAGGGTGCTCGAGAGTAGATGGCCTGGCTTCCTCAACCCATTAATATTTATGAAGACATTCAACCCTAGGTTAGAGAAGAAGAATTGGTGGCAATCTCCTCTGTTCATCTTAGGAATGTTTTTTATAATTGAGTTTGAATATTACACTAAAAGACAGAACTGCCCTTACTTAGGTGGCAGCAAGTAAAGATAATAAATACATAATAAGCCTAGGCCCATACACTTTAACAAAAGAAAAAAAACATAATAGAGAACTAAAGGTCCAAACCCACCTCTTTATGTCCCACAATACTCCTCAAGCTGAGAATAAATATCTGTTATGCCCAACTTGCATAGAAGCTCCACAAATCTTGGTTTGGTAAGGCCTTTGGTGAATACATTAACTAGCTGTTTTGTGGTAGGCATGTAAGGAATATAGAGATCTCTAGAAACAATCCTTTCCCTCACAAAGTATCTATCTATTTCAATATGTTTAGTTCTATCATGTTGGACTAGATTATTAGCAATGTTAATCGTTGTTTGGTTGTCACAATAGAGCTTTAGAGGTCCATTCACATTTATCCCCATTTCATTCAGAAGAATTTGAAGCCACAGTAACTTAGCAACCCCATGTGCCATGGCTTTTTATTCAGTTTCAATACTTGATCTAGATACCACAGTTTGTTTCTTACTTCTCCAAGTAATAAGATTACCATCTAGAAAGGTACAATATATAGATGTAGACTTCCTATCTCCAAGAGATCCAACCCAATCAACATCAGTATAAGCCCCCATCTCAATTCTATCATGTTTTTTGAATAATAATCCTTTTATAGGGCATGTCTTGAGGCAACTCAAAATCCTTTCTACCACTTTCATGTGTGAAACTTGAGGTGCATGCATAGACTGGCTTACCATAAGAATTGAATATACTGTTAGGTCTGGTGAGAGATAGGTAGAACAGTTTACCAACAAATTTATGGTATCTTTCTTTATCAGGGTAAAGTTCTTCATCATCTTGTTGCAGCCCATGATTTTGATCTATAGGAGTATGAACCAGTTTGGTTATCTTTCCTGTCTCCTTCAAAAGATCCAATGCATATTTCCTTTGACAACATTAAACCCCTTCACTAGAGCTAGCTACCTCTATTCCCAAAAAATATCTTACAGGTCCCAAGTCTTTAATCTAATACTCTATGCCTAAGGACTTCAACCTCTAAATCTCCTTTGGATCATTTCCAATGAAAATCATGTCATAAACATATACAATCAGTGCTGTTAGGCTTCGTCCATTTCTTTTATGGAACAATAAGTGGTTGGCATTGCTCTATTTGTACCTTACAGCCTTCATTGCCTTGCACAATCTCTCAAACCAAGCCCTTGGAGATTGTTTAAGCCCATGTAAGGCCCTCTTCAGTTTTACACACTTTTCCTTTCATGTCATACCATGGAGGAGAATCCATTTTAACATCTTCCTATAAGTCTCCATTCAGAAAAGCATTCTTAACACCCAATTGATGAAACTCCCAAGAAAAGTTTGTTGCTAAGGAGAGTAATACCCATATGGTGTTTAGTTTAGCCATTAGAGAAAATGTCTATTTGTAGTCCACACCTTCCTTTTGAGTGAATCTCTTTGCAAACAGTCTAGCTTTGATGGAACTAACTACAATATGTGGAAGTTCCAATTTGATTTCTTTGTTGAGAGAAAGGGACTTGAAGGTAAATTGAATGGAACTGTATGTAAACCTGATGAGGCTGAGGTTGATAGTAAAGCCTATACACAATGGAAGCTTGACAACGGAAAGTTAGTCTCCTGGATTTTGAGCTCCATTGTGCCTCACATTAGTGTTCCTATGAGAAGACTGAGGACTACCTATGAGATGTATGCCTACTTGAAAAAGGTTTATCATCAGTCCAATATGTCACGACAATACCGGATTGAATCTGAAATCTTTGCTTATTGCCAGGGGACAAAAAGATACGAGAATACTATTTAGGCTTTATTGATCTCTGGGCTGAATATGAACTTGTTCATACCGAACCCTCTGATCCTGTTGAATGTGTCAAGTATTTGCAAAAAACATTTTGAAAATAGGAAAGTTAACCAATTTCTCATGAAGCTAAGACCTGACTATGAAATAATTAGGTCAAATATTTTGAGTAGAGGAATTCTTCCAGACTTAGACTCTGTGATGGGAGAGTTGTTGAGGGAAGAAGCTAGACTCCTAATTGCTGCAAACATATAAGGGAAACATCTTGATTCAGGGATTTGTATTGTTTTTCTTGAACGAGGGAATAAGAAATCTAGTGGGAATGACCCTTTTGAAACTCAATGCTATGAATGTAAAGGATATGGAGATATAGCCTCTCATTGCAAAAAGAAGAATGTCTGCACATATTGCAAACAACATGGACATATCATTCTAGATTGCCCAATTCATCCACCCAAAGGACCCATGAAGAAGAATCAGACACGCGCTTATCAAGCGTTTGAGGGACGAGTGTCCGATACCCTTATTGCCAAGGGAGAATCCTCTGCTTTCATGAATAAGGAAGAGATACGACAACTGGTATTTCTACCATCTCATCTGCCTTTTCTGCTATCGGTCAGCCTATCTGGTGAGTTCTTCGGTTATTGCTCTTCTCCCATTTGGGTAATTGATTATGGTGCTATAAATCATATGATTGGGACCTATCTTGAACCTTCAAACAGATTGTCTGAGACCAACTATAGGCACATTGTCACTGCTAATAGTGAGAAACTTGACATCATTGGGAGTGATGACATGTGTATCAAACTTTCCCCCTCAAATTCCTTGTTTCTTGCTAGAACCTTCCTTGTTCCTAAACTTACTGCCAACCTTATTTCAGTTGGTCAATTAGTTGATGAAGGTCATATTCTAACATTTTCCTCTAATGGTTATTTGATTCATGACCAATGCACTAGGAAGGTGAAAGGGAAGGGGCGTAAGATGGGCTGCTTGTCTGCATTGGAGTTTGAGAAATCTCCATCAGCATCATCCTCTGCTTTTTTGAGATCTTCTACATTGAGTCCTGGTTTGAGCTAGAGAAACTATGTTTGGAATTTGTGGCATAAACACTTGGGCCACCCCATTTCTATAATACTTGTTCGAGTCTGGTTTTATTAAAACTAAAATTCCTTCTATGAAATCCTTTGATACATCTTGCGTTTCTTGTTGTTTGAGTAAGGTTCATATTTTACCGTTCACTCACTGAGCTGGACATGCTATTTTGCCTTTTGAAATTATTCATAGTGATGTTTGGACTTCTTTTGTTATTTCTCGGATGGGATACACGTATTTTTTGCTATTCATTGATTATTGTACCAGATACACTTAGATCTACTTTCTCAAACATAAATCAGAAGTTTTTTGAACCTATAGGTTGTTTCATAACATGGTTTGAGTTCGTTTCCAAGTGAATGTACACACCTTACACTCAGACTCAAGGGGAGAATACAGTGACGGAGAATTTTTTGGCTTACTTGAAACATCATGGCACACAAATCCAACGATGCTTCCTAGACACTCCTTAGCAAAATGGTGTGGCAGAAAGAAAGAATGGTCACATTCTCAATGTTTTAATGACTCTCCTACAAGAATCACATGCGCCTCCCACATTATGGGTTGAGGCTGCTAGCACTATAGTATATCTAATCAATTGTATCTCATCATTTGTGCTTGCTAACATTTCTCCTCATCAAAAGATGTTTGGATCCCCCCACCCCCAGATCTTTCCCATCTAAATGTCTTTGGGTGCCTAAGCTTTGTTCATCTTCCTCCTCGTGAACGTTCAAAGCTTTTGGCTCAGTCTGTCATGTGTGCTTTTGTGGGGTATAGCCCGAGCAACAAGGGATTCATTTGTTATGATCCCTCAACACGTCGAATTCGTATTTCTCGAAATGTGATTTTTCTTGAGGATATCTCCTTTTTTTTCAGGAATTGCCAAGTTATTTGCACCCCTATTTTAGTTTTGCATGATTTTGAACAACAGGATACTCCATCATCCACTGCTAAGAAGGAAATTCTCATCTTCTCTTGCAAGCAGGTTCGTGGTCCAGCTCCTACGCCTATGACCCCTCTTCCTCTTGGTTTGGATCCCTCGCCCATCATAGACAACCCTGTAAGTGATGCCCTAGTTTTAGATTTGTTAGTGTCGAGTATGTAGGGATATTTCTGTCTTTGTGCTTATGGTTAGGTGCTGATGTGTAAGTTTATGTTAGATCTAATGTCCCTAACTTAAGTAGGGGCACATGTGACTTTTCAACAATATTTTTAGTAATATAAAACAGATCTGGCCGAATGGGAGGGTTGACTTTTCTCTCATCTGAACCAGACCTTTTCCTCCTTGTCTTCTCTTCTACTCTTCTCCTTTCTTTCTCTCTTTCTCTCTTCTCTCTTTTCCTTGACTGTTATCAATCTAACAAGCAGGCCGAATGGGAGGGTTGACTTTTTAGTAATATAAAACAGATTTGGCCAAATGGGAGGGTTGACTTTTCTCTCATTTGAACCAGACCTTTTCCTCCTTGTCTTCTCTTCTACTCTTCTCCTTTCTTTCTCTCTTTCTCTCTTCTCTCTTTTCCTTGATTGTTATCAGTCTAACAGGCAGGCCGAACTCTAATAAGATTCCTCAATTATTCCTCATGTTCCTTTACGTTGTTCTGCTCATATCTCTAGACCACCTGACCAATATAGTTTCCCTTCAAACCATAGTTCCTTCTCTACTGTTTTGACCTCTACAGATATTCCCCATTCTTACCAGCAAGCTAGTAGAAGCCCTCAGCGGTAAGAAGCCATGAAAGTAGAGATTCAAACTTTGCATGAGAATGACACCTGGGACCTTGTCCTAACACCTTCAGATGGCTCTATTATTGGGAGAAAATGGGTTTATTCCATCAAGCTGAAATTTGATGGGTCACTAGACCATACAAAGCCAGGCTTGTGGCAAAGGGATATAAGTAGGAGTATGGCATTGACTATGAAGAGAATTTTTCTCCAGTAGCCAAGATTACTATAGTCCGTGTTCTTTTAGCCCTCTCCGCTGCTCACTGTTGGACAATCTTTCAACTGGATGTGAAAGATGCCTTTTTACATGGGCATCTAAAGGAAACAATATATATGAAACCTCCTCCAGGGTACTGTAGTGATCCCTCCCTCGTTTGTCGACTAAAGAAGTCCCTCTATGGGCTCAAGCAAGCCCCTCGAGCTTGGTTTGAAAAATTCAGAGATGTTGTCGTGCAAGCAGGATATAGCCAAAGTGCATCGAACTACTCTCTCTTTGTTTGGAAAAGACCCTAGGGCCTTACCATTCTCTTACTTTATGATATAGAAGGAATCTAGGACCTCAAGTCTCTTGTCCATGGTTCCTTTCACACGAAGGATCTTGGCCCTCCTAACTATTTCTTGGGACTTGAAGTCCAACACAAGGATGCCTCTGATCTTGTTAAGTTGGCCAACCTCACTGATAATAAACAAGTTGATACTCCCTTGGAGCTGAATGTCAAATTATCCAAATCAGAAAGCTCCCTACTTCCTAATGCTTCCCACTATCAGCAACTTTTAGGGTCTCTCATCTATCTGACCATAACTCATCCTGGCATCTCACATGTAGTTCAAGTTGTTAGTTAGTTTGTCTTTGCACCTCATCAACCTCATTTGACTGCAGTGCATTGAATTATCCGCTATATTTGAGGTTCTTTATCACAGGGTCTTTTCTTTTCTTCATCTTCTTCTCTCCAATTGAAGGCCTATATTGATGCAAATTGGGCTGGATGCCCCGACACACGACGCTCAACTACCACGTGGTATGTCTTCATGGGTGACTCTCTAATATCATGGAAGTCCAAGAAACAACCGACTTTTTACAAGTCCTCTACGGAAGCAGAGTATAGGGCAATGCCATCTGTTTGTAGTGAAGTTGTTTGGCTTCAATCTTTATTTCAGGTTCCTCTCCTACGCCCATTACTCTGCATGCGGATAACACTAGTGCTATTAAGATTGCCTCTAATCTTGTCTTTCATGAAAGGACAAAGCATATTGAGGTGGACTACCACTCTATCCGCAATATGTTTCTTGCAAATTCTATCTCTCTCCCTCATGTTGCCTCTGATATGCAAGTTGCTGACATCTTCACAAAGGCCATGACGAGATCCAGACACTTATTTCTAGTAAGCAAACTGATGCTCATGCCTCTACATCAGTTTGAGGGGAAGTGCGAAGAAACTCCCTGATATACCATTTTATTGTAGTCCTTATTGTATTGTTTTCTTATTTATTATTATTTTCACTTCATCCCTGCAAGGGCCTCTCTGTAAATTCTTTAAATTGTGTTTCCCTACAAGGGCCTCTCTGTAATTTCTGTAATTTTACTTTCTATATAAAGGACCCTTGTGGTAGGGCCGAATCATCCATTCTTCATCCCCAGAATTTTGTATTCTGCTCTGGGTCTGTTGACAGCAGGAAATGTGATCCCCTCCAACACAACAAAGATTAAAGTTGAACTTTGATGGGAGCTCTAGAGGTGACCCAGGGCCTTCAGGTATTGGGGGAGTATTTAGAGATGGAGATGGGAGAATTGTTGCTATGTTCTCTGGGCCAACAAGGGTGGGAGACTAATTATGAGCAGAAGTGATGGCTCTGCTTCAAGGTGTAAAATATGCCAAGCAATTGGGATTACACCAAGTGGAGATAGGAGATTCTAAATTGTTAATGGACTGGCTGCAATCAGGCAATTTGGGAGCATGGATGTATCAACAGCCCATACGGGAAAAGGGAGCTTGATGCAGGCTTCAAGTGGAAAAGATGATCAGCTAGTCGTCTGGCTGATACCTTAGCCAAACAAGGGACAGAGAGGGAAGTTTTGTTCTGGGCAGTTCTGTAATTCAAATTACTTGGGCCCAACTCTTATCTTAGGGGTTGACAATTGTATCTTAATTTTACAGTAATGAAGTTAGCGTTTCCAATAAAAAAGAGACTAAGAAAACTAGGGTTCTTCATGTTGGAGAAGCCCTCACCTGACCTGTTTCACCTCACTTAAATCTGAAGACATCTAAACTTGCTGGAGTCCAGCAGTACTTCTTCACAAAAAGCAAGAGTTTTCCCCTTTGGTCCAAGTATCAGCAGAATATTCAGCTTACAGTGGGAGGAAAGAGGAAACCTTTTCTGGTTCAATCTAAAAAAAACTGTATACTTCAGTCCCCTTCACTGTCAATCTCCAGAAAGCTTCTTGAGCACCTGGGTTTAAGAGTCCAGCATCTAGACCTGCAGTAAGGTCTCTCTAGTAGTTGCCTTGACTATTCATTTTAGCTTGCACACTAACAGGCAATATATGACCAGCTTAGGGTTTCCTTGATCTACAATACCAAGGCAGAACCCTAGAGAACAAAGTTCAGTAAGTTACGATCAGAACTAGGGTTTCAGTAAGGAATAAACAAGAAGAAAGAAGGAAGAATGAAGGAAGAAAGAAAGAGAAACAACAGGACCTAGGACAGGTTTAGTGCTTGGATACCATGAAGGCGTTCAGCCCTTGGTTAGAGAAGTAATCTCTACTGTCCAGCCCAGGAATGTTATAAAATAAGTGAGTTTGAATAAGCGACAAAACCGCCCCTGCTTAGGTGGCAGCAAGTAAAGATAAGAAGTACAAAATAAGCCCAGGCCCATACACTTAGCAAAAGAAAAAAAAACATAATAGAGAACTAAAGGCCCGGGCCCACCTCTTTATGGATAATACAAAGAGTTACAATGACCAATATGCCCTTAATAGGGCTCCTTCTGCTAATCCACCAATAAAAACATAAAAACAGCATTACACTAATGGGCCTTGAGCCAAATAACTAAAACCTACAAATAAATAACAACTACTCAACAAATCCTCAACACTCCCCCTCAAGTTGGGAATAGATATCACACATTCCCAACTTGCATAGATCATGTTCCAACTTGCTTTTAGTAACTCCCTTGGTGAAGATATCAGCTATCTATAAATCAGATGAAACGTATGGTAGATCATTTCCTGTAACTACAATGTCATCAACATATACTATTAGAACTGACAAAAGTGATTTTTCCTTTTCACAAAGAGTGTACGATCTGAGTCTTTATGTATCCAAAACGAATCAAAGCTCCCTGGAACCTGTCAAACCATGCTCTGGGTGATTGCTTCAAACTTTTATCCAACTATTTCAGATGCAATAGGCAGTGAGTCAAAAAGGTGCGCCTAGTCACACCTCCTTTAGAAAGGTATGTGCCTGGAGCACCTAGCATGGACTCAGTTTGGCTTACCTCAAGTGGCTAAGTATAAAGCGGCTTATAGAATTAGAGTAATGCAATTGGGAAAGAAATAAAGAGATTGAAAGTTTCAAGTTCTTAAACATGTTTTATGTCCTATGTTTATCGATTTTAATTTGAGCTATTATGCTTTTTAAAACATTTAGTTTAAAATTTAAGTATGCATTTTTAATTAATATTATTTTAATATTTTATTTTATTTTTTCATTTTTATGAATTTTTTGTTTTTTTTTAATATTTTGTGACTTGCTTCAAAAAGTGCAGACATCACCTTGTGCCTTGTGCCACGAGAGAAAAAAACCCCTTGCACTTTTAAAACACTAGTGCTAGGTTCTTCCCCCCACCATGGTTGATTTTCTATCATCTTTGAGAGTTTGTGTTGTTTAGCTAAGGGGAAGTTGCTATGAAACTCTCAGTCTTCTATCATTGGTTGGACAGTTTGGAAGGAAATAAATAGCAGAATCTTAGAGGCAGAGTGCTCTGTTGTAAGAAATCATTGGCAAGGCTGAATGGAATATGATGAAATGGGCTTACTCATCTAATCTCAGTGGTCATCTATCATTTTTTGGTTTGTGCATATTATACTTTTTGTATGTTTTGTGAATGCACACTCTCTTATACCTTCTGTATACCTTGAACTCTGAAGGTGTTTCACCCTCCTTTTCAGTAACATAATTTAAACACTTACCATTTATCAAAAAAATAAAAAATATTATACCACTTGAACCTATTAGTGGCTTGGACTTCCACCCAAAACTTTTAGCACCCTATTATCTCTGATACCACCTGATTATCCCAAACCTCCCCCTTTGTTTCCTATATGATGACAATGTTTGGATTTCATTTAATTAGGGCTAAATTCACAGCTGCCCTCTTCACTGGCTTGCCAAAGCCACAAAACTGTGTATCTTTTGTACTATGAATGCAAGATTTTTATTGAAACAGCTAAAGGTTACTGAATCTTGACCTCAACAAGTTTGCTTGAATACTTGTAATGCTTTGCATTCTCCAAAGGTTCAAGTGTAATTTTTTTTTCTTTTTTTTTGGGGGGTGGGGGGTGGGGGAGTGGGGTGGGAGGGGACAGGATTTTGTATGGCCATATGGATGGAAGCTAAATTATGCATGCCAGCCTTGCTATCTTTTTTAGTCATGTTATTTTGCAGAGAATTTATATACCAAAAGAAAAGAAAAGAAAAGGATGAAAACTACTCTTGCAATCCATATTATCTATTTTTTATTATTTTATTTCACGAGAACAGTCAAATCAGATTACTTTTCCTTTCCTAACTATTCTAATTGGACATTATTTTGATCAAATGCTATTGTAAATAATATTTGAAAGTTGTCATGTGTGATGTGTGATGCATGCACATTACTACTACTAGTATATGTAGATAATAGGTGTTACTTGATATTTTTTGATATTTAAATGTTTCTGAGATTTAAGACTTGCTTGTTCAACATGACTAAGACTTAAGAAAGAGGAATGATTGGTATTGTTGGATAACCTTGGTCAACCCATTAGGTATATTCATAAGAATTTTGTCCCTGGAGATATCATAGTTATTCTTATTCACTGTCAAACTTTAACTAAATGTCCTGATATTCCATGTGCATATGGTAATAACTCTCTGGACAAATAACAAATTAATTTTTACATGTCTAACTGTGTTTGAGCCTATATGTGCATTATTCACTCTACCTGATTTCCAAATTTTTACGTGTACAGGTTTGGGAGAATGGTTGCATGCTTTCGTTATGGTTCAATTGATGTTCATTCTGTTTATCTTCCACCCTCTAAACTTGACTTTAACTATGGAAGTCAAGAATGGATACAGAAAGAAGCAAAAGAGGTCTAATTATCATAAATCTGATTCCAGAAATATATGTTTGAAACTCCTGTTCATTGTGGATGATTCATTGGTCTTGCTTTTAACAGGTGGTTGACAGGACAGAACTTCTTTTTACTGAAGTACTCAACAGTCTCCATGAGATTGTTGAGAAAAGATCAGGTTCAGGATTCCTTAAAAGTGATGTGAAAGCAGCTGAATCAAGACATCGTGTTGCAGAACTAGAAGGGATAATACAAAAGGAGAAGGCAGAATTTGAGGTTGTGCCTTTTGATTGCTTTTCTCCCCACACATCACCTCACCCACCCCAAAAAATGACAGTCTAATTGCATGTTGGTCTAGAGCTAAAACTCTGTTGGTTGACAGAATGACTTTGGTTTTCAACTTTGTGCTTTCTGTCAGGTCCACTTGTGTTCCTAGCTGGACCTTTCAATGAGTAGGCAATCTCTTGGGTTGTGATGTATGCCAATATCATGTGGTTAGCTTATAAATCTGTTCAATCAAGAAAAGGAAACAAACTAAATTATTTTAGTTATTTTTAAGGAGGTAACCGAGAAAGAAACAACCTAATGAACTGCTGATTTTTCCAAGTGATAGCCAAGTAGTTGAACTGGCCAGATTGGTGAATAGTAGATCTTATAATATACGGTGATTAAGTAGTCAGCCTTTCCACTTTATCAGGTTCTGATTATTTTCTCAACATTGTCTTAGGAATCTCTCCATAAAGCTCTGAACAGGGAGGCAAAGAATGGCCAACCTATAATTGATATCCTTGAGATTAATCGGTTGCAGAGGCAGTTGCTCTTTCAGTCTTACGTGTGGGACCGCCGCTTGATATATACAGCCAATTTAGACAACGACCATCAGGAAGGGCTAAGCAGCTCTATGGCAAAAAGCAAGGAGAAAACCCTTGATTCGATTGAGAAGCTTGTTGAGATGAACACTTCTAATAATACAAGTAAGGCTTTATCCAGTTGTGACTCCTTAATTTGGGATGGGAAGCCTGATGAAAGCCTTAATCAAGGAGGATCTGGTGAGCAGCCTAATCAGGATGCCTTAGCTAGTCAAGGAAGAGAGATGAATCAAGATCCAAAAAATGAGAAGGAAGGCATGGTTTATTTGTCTACTGGCCAAAAGCTTGATGATCAATTTGATCCTTTGGAATCTGGAGTAATTCGTAGGGTTCTCTCAGAGGGGCACTTCCCAATTATGGCAAGTTTGTCAGACACTCTTGATGCAGCATGGACAGGTGAAAATCACCCAGGAAGTGCAACACCAAGAGAGAATGGTTATACATTTCCTGATGCAGCTGTTGTTGATTCGTCAGTCATGATAGATGTTGCAGTGGCAAAACCGGAGTTGGAAGAGCATTTGGAAAACCGAGATGGAGCTGAGATATCTCAATCTCTTGGACCTGCAAGAGCAATCAAGGGAACTGACAATGTGTATGACACTACAAGCTGGGTAAGCATGCCTTTCCTAAACTTCTACCGTTCTTTCAACAAAATTTCTTCAGGAAGTGTTCCAAAGCTCGATACGCTTAGTGGATATGATCCTGTCTATGTCACATCGTTTCGGGACTTAGAGCGTCAAGGTGGTGCCAGATTTCTGTTGCCTATAGGTTTCAATGACACTGTTGTGCCAGTTTATGATGATGAAACCACAAGTATTATATCATATGCCCTGCTCTCTCAGGATTATCATGCCCAGATGTCTGATGAGCGGGATAGACCAAAAGATGGGGGAGACTCTTTAGTCTCCTTACCACCTTTTGATTTGGTGAATTTTCATTCATTTCATCTATTTGATGAAATGACCTCCGAATCATTTAGAAGTCTTGGGTCCACAGATGATAGCATCTTATCTATGTCTGGGTCCCGGAGCTCTCTGATGTTGGAACCACTCTTATCTACAAAGGCGTTGCATGTGAGAGTTTCTGTTACAGATGATGGCCCTCTAGGGAAGGTGAGGTATACTGTTACTTGCTACTATGCTAAGCGGTTTGAGGCCTTGAGGAGAACATGTTGCCCATTTGAGTTAGATTTCATAAGGTCCCTCAGTCGCTGTAAGAAGTGGGGGGCCCAAGGTGGCAAGAGCAATGTCTTTTTTGCAAAAACCTTGGATGATCGGTTTATCGTCAAACAGGTTACAAAGACAGAGCTAGAATCTTTCATCAAGTTTGCTCCTGAGTATTTCAAATACCTCTCTGATTCAATTGGCACAGGAAGTCCTACATGTCTGGCAAAGATTCTGGGGATTTACCAGGTAGAATATTGATCTTTAAGCTATGTCACTGAGGCTCAACCATGACCTTATCTAAGTTAAGAACCTCCTTCTTGATTTAAGGACCAAGCTTTTCATATTTTAGAATAAACCCATCAACCATCTCCAAGACTAAGTCCTGATATTGTTGCTACTTTTATTTATTCATTTTATGTCAGGTGACATCGAAGCACCTTAAAGGGGGGAAGGAGTCAAGGATGGATGTTTTAGTCATGGAGAATCTTCTGTTTGGGCGGAATGTTACAAGACTTTATGACCTTAAGGGATCTTCTCGGTCACGGTATAATCCAGATTCAAGTGGGACCAATAAGGTTTTGCTGGATCAGAACCTCATAGAAACAATGCCAACTTCTCCGATTTTTGTGGGAAACAAGGCTAAGCGGTTGTTGGAGAGAGCTGTTTGGAATGATACTTCTTTTCTTGCGGTAAGCTCAAAATAACCAATTGCTGTAATTTTCATGGTTCAAGCTAAAAATAAAATACTTACTAATTGGACCTTCTTAATTGTTATTTACTATAATTATGTGCACATAGTCATGGGTTTGGTGATGGGTATATTAGGTTACCACCAGTTATGTTACATGGAAACTTCAAAATGGGTACAATACCTGAGGGGACTCCTCTTTGCCTCATTTGTAATATGTGACTAAAGAACCTTTAATTCTTGGTAAAACCTTAACCTGGATTGTAAATTTGTAATACTTAATAATTTAGTATAATCCATCTTTGTTTCCTTTTGTTGTTTGCACTGATTTATGCATCTGCATTTGATTTTTTTTGAACAATTATCCCATTATTTATACAACATTTAAGTCATTAAAAATTTTAACGTAGAACTAAAGTATTTCTGTGGAGTTCCTGAATCTTATTTTGGATTTGCCGAGTCTTAAAGCTTATACTTGTGTCAAATTGTGACACTAGTATCCATGTTCCCAATGAACTCTTTAAGATAGAAGATCCAACCCCACCTCATTTATTGAACAGCCCAGGACCAACTGCTTCAGGTGAGCGTGGGGCAACCTGTATGGGACAGGGATCAGTATAAATATGCAAAAACACCTATTTGATCAGATGAACAGGGCCTGTCTATGCCATACTTATTCAGATTGTGATCACTAAATCTTGTTAACAATCAATTGATCAGGTCCCTCTCCCTTTTAATATTTATTTGTACTTGGGTTTCATTTGACTGGTCCCTCTTCTATTTCAGAATCAGTAGATGTTTTAGGCAATCTACAGGGAAGTATCTTATATTTCTTGGTCCAAGTATATCTAGTAAATTTAAAAAAAATTGACAAATCTGTTAATCCTTCTTGCTGAGATCAGTTGTGGTTCTTTGCATTTTGATTGGACTAAAATTTTTCCATGTATTTTAAGTAGGAAAGAAATATTTTGTTGGTCATCTCTTGATATTTGATTCATATTAACAATATGGCAGTCCATTGATGTAATGGATTACTCATTACTGGTCGGGGTGGATGAGGAGAAGCATGAGCTGGTTGTGGGGATAATTGATTTCATGAGGCAGTACACCTGGGACAAACACCTCGAGACATGGGTGAAGGCTTCAGGGATACTTGGTGGTCCAAAGAACTCATCTCCAACTGTAATCTCTCCCAAGCAATACAAGAAACGGTTCAGAAAAGCCATGTCTGCTTATTTTCTCATGGTACCAGACCAATGGTCTCCTTCAACCATTATCCCCAATGAGTCCCAATTGGACGTCTGTGAAGAGAATGCACAAGGTGGGCCTTCACTTGAATGATACTGTGAAAATGTGAAGATGTAAGTTGGGGTTCAATGCCCTCTTTTTCTTCTATTTTTTTTAACCCCTTTTTATTCAGTCTGTCAATGCTTCTTTTACTTTATCCTTTTTTTTTTTGATGAATTTTACTTTATCCTTTTATCCATTATATTTTTTTTAGGATGGTAGATGTATTCCTGTTCTTAGGAAAATATATGTCAATGATTTGTTAGAAGAATGAACAAGGCGGTTTGATGCCAAGAAATTCACGACGGAGGAATAATATCAAATAGTTTGTCTGTCAGTTACATGTATAATATCTTTTTTGTGTATGTATGCATCATTTGCAATATATTCGTCACAATACATCAGTCAATTTCTTTGTATTTGATCTGGCATTAATTCTCCCCACTGTCAAGGGGCTTATCTTGTGTATATATCGTCGTTTCGAGTGTCTTCCAGTTCTACAAAGGAATTTTATCATGGATAAAGGCCTGACCGCCTGAATCAATTATTTTGCTGTGTTTCAAATCATTGAAACCTCTAGCTGTAAAATTCTCATCTGTTGCAATTTAATGTATACTAGCGTGAAGCCCGTGCGATGCACTGAAGATAGAGAAAATGACAAAATTAACAAATGAAATAAAATCAAACCTGTTATATTTAAATTAATAAATGAAACATTTAAATAAATGCCTTCTAGAGTTAAGTTCCCCTCAGAATTGTTTTAGTTTCCCAAATGTATTTATGCCCATCCCCACTATAAATACCCCCCCCACACACACACTTTAAATTCCCATCCCCACTATAAAGGGAATTGCAAAATTATGATAAAATGGAAAATGAGATACACCAAAAACAACAACAAATTTCGGGAAAATCTCTGAAAAAATCTCATTCATATAGAGGTCCAACTATCAATGGGCAAAGTATTTCTAAGAATGCGGTTCTTTTGATAGGAATCAAATTAGAGAAGTAAAAAGGAAGCAAGCATAAAAAGATTGAGTGCACTATTAATTTTGCAATTTAAGGTAGCATAAGGATGGGATGGCATGCCCTTTGCATATGCTGGTAAAGGATCTAATGGTTACGGGTTATTTCCCCTTACGTTGTTATATAGGAAAATGGTAAATTATTAACATTAAAACTAAACTGAAATTAGGACATTTCAAGTAGTTAAAAGGAATTAGACAAGAAAAAGGTAAATATCCATAAACCATGGGATTTAGATTTCTTGATTTGATGACGACAATAGGAAGTTCTACATATTTTGCCTAAAAGAGAAGGACAAGAATAAAGAAGAATTAGAAGAATTAGAGGATAACAATAAAGTGCATCCTGATGAAGGAAGATTTGGCCCGACCTCATAATTATGCAACACGTGGCAAAGGCAACAGCTCGACACAAACAGCGCGCCTAAGGCAAGAGCACTAAAGGAACCAGCAGTCCGAACTCCCTACTGGGAACCCGAACTCTCCCTTAGGCCCCAAGCAAAAACCCGAACTGGACTGCCTTAAAACAGTTCGGGACACGCCTCACCGAACTGACCTACCTTAAAACAGTTCGAGACACACCTCACCGAACTGGCCTGCCCTATGGCAGTTCAGGACATACCTCCGAACTCAAGACTTCACCTCGCTCACCACTCCAGCACTTTGCCCCCAGGACGCCAAACTGAACAAACCGTACCATGCCTGACACCGAGGAAGTTCGTACCCAGGGGCGGTGCACCTGACTGACTTGGGATCTGACGCTTGACGGCCGCACTTCAAACGGCCACCTGACACCGCCATCTCCAGTTATAGAGACAGCCCCGACAAGTAGCAGTGGCGGTTGTCCCAGTAGAAAGGATGACACCCGAACTGGCAAAAACAGAGATAATCATACCCGACCTGACAGAGGCCTAGGAGTGAGTGCGCGAAGTGGTTATAAAAGGCCCCCTACCCCCAACAACAAGGTATGTGAACTTTGCGCCATCTGGTCTTTACTTTGCCTTTGAGAAAATACTAACTTGAGCTTCGGAGTTATCTCACCGGGTTTCCCCCAGAGTTCCCTCATCTTCTCCGTTTCAGGCTCCCCATTGCTCCAGTCAAAGGCAAAATCGTTGACAGCTAGGACCGGCCGGATTGCGCACCATCAATTGGCGCCGCCTGTGGAAACGCTTCTAAAAGCCTCCCTCTAAATCTCTCTTACCTCTCTTACCTACTCTTCTTCCAAAAAACTCCAACACCCATGGCTTCCTCCAACAATGTTGGACGTGGCACAAAAACGAACACCACTGGGGAACAACCCCAAGTTCCCGTGGTGTGCATCGGGCAGTTCACCATCCCCCTTTCAATGGATGGGATCCCCAGCCTGAATGCGCCACAAGCAGTGGTGCCCCTGAACCTTCCTGCCTTGAACACCCCTCTTCCACTCCCTATTGAAACAAACTTCACTGAACCAACTGTTGTCCCACTGGCGACCCGCCAGAACCAGCTGGATGACCTAATGCAATGCATGCGGGCGATGCAAACCCAAATGCAACGATTCCAGCAGCATCAACTCCAGCAACACCAGGTACTACACCACCTCTCCCAACACCATTATCAGCAGCAGTTCCCTCAGCTACCCCTAAACCAGTCACTACTTCCCCCCTGACACCCTGTCCCAAAGCCGGTTAAGGCCTCCCCTCAAGGTGGACGCCCTCACTGAGGAGAAGCTTCCCAACTCCAGAACCCCCCTAATAGCCAGGCCTCATCCCCAGGCCGAAAGCAAAGAAAAATCACCCCCGCCTCGCAGCTCGTAGGTGGGTCGGAAACCTCGCCCACAAAGTCACCTCGGCGCTCCAAGCCTGAGTTCCCACTCACGGAGAACCGATTCAGTGCCCTAGCAGTAGACCAGCATTCCGGGCCCATCAAGCTCAGCAACACGGAGGCCAACAGTGCCAGCACCAGGCCCACTCAGCGAAGGCGCCGATGAAGGCGCAAACGAAGTCGCCGAACTGCTACTCGTGTCCTACCTGAGCTTAGAGGCAAGAAAGAGATGAGCTCGGATGAGGTAAAAACTGTCCCAATTCTCTCAGTTCCTTCCCCCCTTGCATTGGAACTTCTGACAGTCCCCATGCCCGGAGACTTCAAGCTTCCATATCTGGACAAGTATGATGGGTCCTTTGACCCCAATGACCACGTCGATGCTTTCTAGTCGCAAATGCACCTCGCTAGGGCCAACGAGTCATGCATGTGCATGGCCTTCACCACCACCTTCAGAGGGGTGGCCCGCACCTGGTACCGGAACCTAGCCCCCGGGTCAATAAGAAGCTGGGCCCAGTTTGTGCAGATCTTCACCGCACACTTCGTTACCAGCAAGCGGTGCCCCAGAACCGAGGAAAGTATCTTCGGGGTAGTCCAGAGGGAAGGGGAATCCATCTGGAGCTACATCAAGCGGTTCAATGAAGCATGCTAGCAGATACCGCAGTTAGACCTCGCGGTATAGCTCACGGCAGCCAAGAGTTGGGTAACACACAAGGAGTTCAAATGGCACATGGTGGCTAGCCAGCCAACGACTGTGGCCGATTTCCTCAAGCTCGTGGACAAATTCATGAGAACAAAGGAAGAAATCAACCAAAGAACCGAAGGTGGGGTCGAGAAAAGAAAAAGAGAAGGTGAGCCCTCCAACCCAGGCGACAGAAGAAGCCAGGCCCGAGAGGCGAAGCCAAGCCAGTCGTCCCGAGCTCCCTTAGCAGTTCGGACGGATTATACGCCGTTGAACACAAGGTGGATCGAGATCTTGATGACGATCAAGGACGCCCCCTACATAAAGTGGTCACCTCGCCTAAAGAGTAATCCAAACGAGAGAAATAAAAATCTATATTGTAGTTTTCATAAAGATCACGGTCATAGTACCGAACAATGTAATAATCTCCGGGACGAGATAGAGGGACTCATCCGTTGCGGATACTTGAGAAATTTTGTACAAAATGACAATAATAATAAAGCAGGTCGGCAAGGGGAGCACAGAAAGGATGCCCCCGAATCCAGCAGCAGACCGGCTGAAGCCTTGCAGCGACCTCCTCTAGAAGAGAGGCCAGTTCGGGGAACCATCCATGTGATAGTGGGTGGTTCGGTGGTAGCAGGTTGTACTTCGGCAGCAGCACGGATGTTAGTTCGCGAGGCAGCCCAAGAAGAATAGAACCCTCCAAAGAGGCCGAAGACAGAAGAACCGATCTTTTTCACGAAAGAGGACGTGCGAGGTGTCCACTATCCCCACGATGACGCGCTCGTCATAAAACTAAGGATCAACGACTTTGAAGTCCGGCGCGTACTTGTAGACTCAGGCAGTTCGACAGACATCCTCTTCAAATCGGCGTTTGACCAACAACAGTTGCAGAGAAGCGAGTTGAAGCCCACAAACACTCCTCTGGTGGGCTTCAGCAGAGAGGAAGTCAGGCCCTTGGGGAAGATAACAGTACCTGTGGAAGTCGGCACATGGCCTTGCGCGGTAAGACTCAACCACGATTTCCTGGTGGTCGTGACCCCCTTCCCATACAATGCCATAATAGGGCGGCCAATTATGCATATCCTGCGGGCAGTGGTCTCCACCTACTATCTGGCAATGAAGTTCCCCATGGACTTCGGTGTGGGGGTAGTGTGGGGCGACCAACTTGAGTCCCGCAAATGTTATGTTGCCGCCCTGAAGGGAAAAACCAAGGCAGCCGACGACCTCGAACTGGAGCGGCCTACGAAGCAGGGCGAGGAACGAGCTTCGTCCACAGAGGAAATGGTTGGGATCCCGACCTCGGCTACAGATCCGACACAAACGCTACAGATCGGTGCTTTCATCAAGGAGCCTCTACGAACTGAACTGGTGAGTTTTTTACTTAAAAATTTAGATACTTTTCATGGTCCGCGGCCGATATGCCCGGTATTGACCCTAGCCTTATAACTCACAAACTTAACATTGACCCTGTAGTCAGACCCATTAGATAGAAGAAACACAACTTAGCCCCGGAGTGCTGGAGGGCGGTCGACGAAGAAGTCGAAAAGCTCCTCGTAGCGGACTTCATAAGGAAAGTTCATTACCCAAGCTGGTTAGCCAACCCAGTGCTAGTGAAAAAAGCAAATGGCAAGTGGCGCATGTGCGTCGACTACACCGACCTGAACCGAGCTTTTCCAAAAGACTGCTTCCTCTTGCCCCGAATTGACCATCTAGTGGACACGACCTCGGGACATGAGCTGCTAAGCTTCTTGGACGCTTACTCAGGCTACAACCAAATCAAGATGGACCAGTCCGATGAGGAAAAAACCAGCTTCATAACCGAGTTCGGCCTGTACTGTTACAAGGTCATGCCCTTCGGACTAAAGAATGCTGGGGCGACCTTCCAAAGACTTGTAAATAAGCTTTTTCGGCCCTTAATTGGCACGAAAGTAGAATGTTATGTAGACGACCTGGTCGTCAAAACGCAGTTCTCATAGGAATTAATACAAGACTTAGATTCTGTCTTCCAAATTCTGCGTCAATATAGAATGGGACTGAACCCAAACAAGTGTGTATTCGGTGTCACCTCGGGTAAGTTTCTAGGGTACATTGTCAACTGGCGAGGTATTGAGGCCAATCCAGACAAAATAAAGGCCATCCTAAATATGGGACCACCCCGAAAAGTAAAAGATGTTCAGAGGCTAAATGGCCGCATAATCGCCCTCAGCCGCTTCATGTCCAAATCGGTAGACTACTATCTGCCTTTCTTCAAGGCAATCAAAGGCAAAGGGTTTGAATGGACCTGAGATTTCCAGCTCGCATTCGACGAGCTAAAGACCTACCTCGCTACTGTGCCAACCTTAGCCAAGCCCGAGGAGGGAAAAGTCTTAGAACTGTACCTCTCAGCGAGCGACAAGGTGGTTAGTTCGGTACTAATAAAGGAAGTAGATCGGGTCCAGCGGCCCGTCTATTATGTTAGTAAAATTCTGCAGGGAGCAGAGACGAGATACCCGCAGATAGAAAAGCTAGCATACACACTGGTGATTTCAGCTCGAAAACTCCACCCATATTTCCAAGCTCACACCGTCGTCATCTTGACTGACAAACCTCTGAGACAAGTCTTACTCAAGCCCAAGGTTTCCGATCGGCTGACGAAGTGGGCCATCGAGCTCAGCGAGTATGACCTCCAGTGCAAACCACGGACTGCCATTAAGGCCCAAGCCTTAGTAGATTTTATCGCCGAGTGCATATTCAACCTCGAAGCCCCTTAGCAGGTTGAGCCCAAGATCCCTAGTTCAGGTGAACCCGGAGCCCCCAAGCCAATAGAGTCTGAACCCTGTGAAGTAGCAGCCAGTGTGGCATCTCTCCTGGTTAGGTCGAGAGCGAACTGGGATGAGGAGCCCTGGATTCTTCACGTAGATGACTCCTCGAACCAGCAGGGCAGCGAGGCTGGAATAGTCTTATGCAACCCGGGTGGCACAAAATTGGAATACGCACTAAGCTTTGAGTTTGCGGCATCCAACAACGAGGCAGAGTACGAGGCACTGATAGCCGGGTTGAACCTAGCGCAAAAGGTAAAAGCAAAGCACATAGTCATCTGCAGCGATTCCCAGCTCGTGGTCAACCAGGTTACGGGCGAGTACGAAGCACGCAAGCTCTCCATGATCGCATACTTAGCGAAAGTAAAAGAGGCCCTGCTCAACTTCCGGTCACACTTCATCAGGCAAATCCCGAGGTCAGAGAACACTGAGGCCGATGCTCTGTCCCGATTAGCCAGCACGAGTCACAACACCATGAGAACCGTGTACATAGAAGACTTACCTTGGCCTAGCATTCTCGGTGGGGCAGAGGAGGTCGCTCCCGTCCTTGATGCAGAGCCAAGCTGGATCGACCCACTTGCAAGCTTCTTGCTAGATGGAACCCTCCCTGCGGACCGCAATGCAGCCAAGAGGGTGCAGCGCCCAGCAGCCAAATACGTCGTGATAGACGAACAATTGTACCGACGGTCCTACATGCTCCCCTACTTGAGTTGCTTGCGGCCTGGCGAAGCCGAGCTAGTACTCCATGACACTCATGAAGGTCTGTGCGGCGGACACCTGGGGGGCAGAGCCCTCGCCCAAAAAGCACTTCGACAAGGATACTACTGGCCAACGATGAAGGCAAAAGTCGTCGAACTTGTCAGAAAATGCGACAAGTGTTAGAAGCATGCCAACATTCACCATCAGCTAGCTTCCGACCTCAAATACCTCACCAGCCCATGGCCCTTTGCGCAATGGGGCATTGACCTCCTGGGGCCATTCCCGCCAGCAACAGGTTGGAGAAAGTTCCTAGTAGTGGCAGTAGATTACTTCACAAAGTGTATAGAAGCTGAACCTCTGGCAATAGTTACAGCCCGAAACATATAAAACTTCTTTTGGAAGAACATTGTATGTCACTTCGGGCTGCCTCGGGTACTGATCTCTGACAACGGCAAGCAGTTCGAGGATATCAAGTTCTAAGAATGGTGCCAAGATATGGGAATTCGTCAGAACTTCACATCGGTCGCACACCCGCAGGAAAACAGCCAGACAAAAGTAATGAATAGAGCCATCCTACGCGGACTGAAAGCACGTCTAGACTGAGCTAAACGGTTGTGGGCGGATGAGCTATCAAGTGTTTTATGGGCTCATCGGACTACAGAAAAAACCGCCACGGGAGAGACCCCCTTCAACCTCACCTACGGCACTGAAGCGGTAATCCCAACGGAAATCGAAATACCTACACTGCGACTAGAAGCATATGACGATCAGACAAACGGAGATGAGTTACGTACCAACCTCGACCTATTAGACGAGGTAAGAGACCTCGCGCACATTCGGACAGCGGCCTACCAGCAGCAAGTAGCTCGGTACTACAATGCTAGAGTAAAGAAGCGAAGCTTCCGAGTCGGTGACCTGGTTCTCCGTAAGATTATGGTGCCCGAACCCGGCGTGGGCAAACTTGGACCAAATTGGGAAGGGCCCTACATAGTAAAGAGAGCGCTCGAAGGGGCATACGAGCTCGAAACCTTAGAAGGCAAACAAGTGCCCCGAGCATGGAATATCGTTAACTTAAGGCGATACTACCTATAGACCGCCAAGCGAAGTGGACGAAATCGCTACAAGAGCCTAAGGGCTAGGATACCGAGCTAACGGAGGAACCTCAGCATAGGTAAGCAAAGAAAAGTCAGTCAAAAGACTAAGGCGAAGCGGAGACTAAGTATTAAACACCGAAACAGGTCGCGCAAGTGCCATAACTCGGGCAAGAAACAGATCGGGCATATTATCAGTTCGGCAAAAATATCAGTTCGGGAGAAAGAACAACACTTAAACAAAAGAGAAGTCCATTCCATTGCAAGAAAAGGAAGAGTACATTAAAAAAAATTCACAAGCTCGGAGCTACTTCTTCCTCATCAGAAGGCACTTCAACGACACCCGAAGGTCTTGCCTCGCCCTCGGAATTCGGCTTGCCATCAGCAGCGTTGGCCATCTCCTGAGTTATATGCGAAGTGGATATTGCACTAAATTCGAGCTCGGGGTATGTGTTCCGGATCATCCACTGACTCAGTTTGAATCCCCTTCTGTAAGAATCCACCATCAGGTCGTCAAAGCGGGCGAGGCGATGTAGTCATCAACAGTCTTCTTCTTAGCATCTTCGATGCCTTGGGAAAAGATCTGCGTTTTCTCCCTTATGTCCTCCTGAAGGTATTTGACCTGATGCTGCAGATCCAGCCTCAGGTCCGCCATATGCTTCAGAACCACCCCCATGGCCTCGGCATCCCTCTGAGACCTCGCCTGCTTGGCCATAGCAACACGAGCAGCCTCCTCGGCAGCATGAGCAGCCGCCTCAGCAGCTCAAGTAGTCGCCTCGGCGGCACGAAAAGCCTCTTCGGCAGCTCGCGCTTGCCTCGAGCTCCTCTCCACCTGGGCCGCTAAGGCGTGAATAGAAGAGTTCACCTACCAAAAGGAACAAGTGATCAAGAGAACGACAACAAGAAGGATAAAAACAAAGAGGACCGACAAGAAATTTTGACTCACCACCATAGCATGAGTTGTGGCACGACAGGGATCTGATTCAAGGGAAGATCGGTCCATGCTGCGATCTCCTCAGGGAAAGTGGCCTCCCTGCTCTTCTAAAGGGCGTAGTTCGGTGACAGCACGCTCTTGAACTCCCCTTGAGCCGAGCCCGAGGGCCTAGCTCGCGTATGAGCAGACCTAGAGTAAGCAGGAGCACTAGAGTAGGCGGGAGCACCCGTGTGAGTTGTCTCAGCATAAGGGGCTCCTGCCGCTTCCTGCATTGAAGGAGCCACCTCGGGCTCCCTAGGCGGATCCTCTGACGTGTAGTCTGGAACTTGAGGCTCCGCATCCTGGGGCAGCTCGGTACGAGTTCGCTTGGTGACCTGCTTCCTCCTCTTCATGCCTTGGAACAGGCGCCCGCCGTGAGTCCTCTCTGAGTCCATCACACCTGCAAGAAAAAAAAAGAGAGTTTGGCATCAGAAAAAAAAATGAAAGAACAAAGCAAACAAGAAACCTCTGAGCAAGGAACCTACCCGAACTCAGGCCAGCTGCAATAAGCTTGGCCTCCGTTAGGTACTGATGGCATTTTAGCCTTAGCCATGCCCATTGCCGGAGGCCCTTCACCGTCTCTTTATCGAGAGTGACACCAGAATCAGGGGAGGCCTCCCCCCACGTAGTCTGAAAAGGCCACCCTTGTGCACTTCGCACCCTGAAGTAGTCCCGCTTCCACGCTGGGACCTTGTTGGGAAGTTCGTGCAAGAGCTTAAAACCCGGGCGAGGAGACAGGTAATACGCCCGCCTACCCCTTGGAAGAGAACCTGCTTGTTTCTTGAGCATTAAAATGGAGGAGAATATCTCCAAGTCTAAAGGGAAGCCCTGTTCGCAAAAAAGGGAGATTGTCCCCACCAAGTTACGAATAGAGTTTGGATGAATCTGGCCAACGGTGACGCCGAAGTGGTTTATGACCTCGACGAGAAGGGGGTGGAAAGGCAATCACAGCCCTGCAGCGACCTGCTCCCGAAATATCACGATCTCATCAGGACCGTGTTCCCAAGGAAAGCTACCCGAAGGAATGAAATAGGCGTACCCCCCAGGCAAATTGTAAGAGATAATAAGAGATTGGAGCCCCTCGGGCATCATGGTCGAAGGACCAAACCTATCTAGCATCCGACCTCGATGAGAGGTAGATGCCAAATTGCCTGAAGCGACTCGGCCTACGGATTCGAAGTCATCCTCAAGTTCCACCTCAGGATCACTAAGGCCATCGGGGGATGCGACTCGGTTCGTAGAACCTACATCAGACCTACTTGAAGAATCGTCTGAGCTATCCAAGCTAGACATCGAGGAGAAAAGGTGGATTCGGGAAAGTACTCACCCGAAAAAAAGTTTTGAAGGCTCTAGAAATTGGAACAAGCAAAAAACCTTGAAGGCAAAATAACAAGCCTAGACGCAAACTGAAAAGGCCTAGACGCGAGCTGAAAAGTTGGACGCGAGCTCAAGAAGCAAAATGCAGAAGTGACAAATCGACTGGGGTCCCCTACTATTTATACCCACAGTAATCGAGAACCAATAGTGCAGATCAGAGCCAATCCGATGGCCCGCATTCGCGCTGGCCGCACGTCCCCTGAGACCGAGACGTGATTGGCGCACGTCTTTCTGAAATTGACAAAACATCGGCTCACGTCTTTCTGAAACTGTTGATGTGCCAGCGCACGTCTTTCTGAAACTGACAATGCGTCGGTGCACGACTTTTTGAAACTGATGATGCACCGTGCACGTCTTTCTGTAACTGACAACTGCTAGCGCACGTCTCCTAGCCTTTCAAACGGCAGCGGCGCGCTTTTTTTTTTCAAAATCAAAAGACCCGCTGTCACGTCTCCCAGCGGCGCGCTTTTTTAAAATATGAAATAAGCGCGCACCGCCACGTTTGTCAGCATTTGTAAGTAGGTAGGTGCGTCTCCCGCCTTTTGGGACACTCAAGAAAATCGAAGAACCCTGACAACGCACCTCGCACTATCAAGATCCGAAGTATGGGACAAATCCACCTACCACCTCGTGAAACTCCCCGCACCAGGGAAGGACCCTTGGCATGAGGAGTGGGGGGCAATTGGTGAAGGAAGATTTGGCCCAACCTCGTAATTACGCAACATGTGGCAAAGGCAACAACTCGGCACAAACAGCGCGCCTAAGGCAAGAGCACTAAAGGAACCGGTGGTCTGAACTCCCTACTTGGAACCCGAACTCTCACTTAGGCCCCAAGCAAAAACCCGAACTGGCCTGCCCTATTGTCACGGGGCTAGTTGATGGGGCCCCGTGCGGCGCACGATTGGGGTTGAGAAAGCCTACAAATGCAAGCAACAACACACAAAAGGAAACAGGAGTGCACACAAATTAGACAAAAGCCACTTGTATTGCATTAATCAGTGGTAAGCACAAGCACACAGTATAGTGTCGAGGGGATCTCGTGCTTAACCTTTACACGCTTATGAGCTCACTCGACTACCTACCTCCCCTCAAAGAGTACGTTAAGCTTCTGGGGGAGTGATAGAATAATACATCAAAATACTGTACATGCATACTACTATTTACATAATTGCCATTGGCATACCCCCCTTACAAAAAGAGTACAAGGACCCAACCCAAAACACTTGGATGGCGTGCTGATGGCGTTGATGGTGGCTGAACCGTCACAGTCTCCCCCACTCAATTCAATCTTCGTCCTCGAAGATTCTTCCTCAGGTACTCGTCCAGCTTCTCCGCGAACGGAAGGAGGTCTTCTGCTAGCTCCTAGGTGTCTTCTTCTACAGGTCCCTTCCACTTCACCAGGTACTCCCATTCTGATGTTTGGGAGGATTGGGACCAACCTACGGTCGAGGATGGAGTCGAGGGATCGGTTCTTGGGTGGTTGGTAGGATGGGTGTGGGCGTTGATTTTGGTTTCGGGAGGTATCTTGGCTATCGGCATGGTAGGGTTTAAGTTGGATTACATGAAAGATAGGGTGTACTTTTAGCCAGGGGTAATTTGAGTCTGTAGGCTGAAGCTCCTACTTTGGCTATTATTTTGCAGGGTCCCTCATATTTTCTCACAAGCTCGGGGTGTACTCTTCGAAAGAACCTAAGGCAATGGGTATGGAGTTTTACTAAGGCCAGGTCACCTATTTGGAAGTTCTCGGGTCGTATACCCAAATCAGCCCATTTCTTCATTCTTCTGGAGGCTTTCTCTAGGGAGGCTCGAGTGATGTCAAGGCATTCTTTCCATTCACTGGTGAAAGTGAAGGCTTGAGGGCTTCTTCCTTGATGGTCGTTGGCGATGCTGTGCGGACATCTTGGTAGTTGGCCGGTGATGATTTCAAAAGGACTTTGATTGGTGGAGGAGCTCTTTTGTGAGTTGACGGAGAATTGTGCAATGTCCAGCAATCGAACCCAATTCTTCTGTGTAGCTGATACAAAATGGCGGAGGTACTCTTCAAGGAGGGAGTTCATTCTCTCTGTCTGCCCATCTGACTTTGGATGGCTGCTGCTGGAGAAGTTCAAGTTCAAGCCAAGAAGCTTGAATAGTTCTGTCCAGAAAGCACTAGTGAATCAGGGATCTCGATCACTAACAATGTTCTGTGGGACTCCCCAATATTTCACCACGTGCTTGAAGAAAATGTAGGCCGTGTCTTCAACTGAAAGGTGCCTTGGTGCTGGGGTGAAAGTGGCATACTTGGAAAATCTATCAACGACAACAATGATGGATGCATAGTCTCCCACTTTAGGAAGACCGCTGATGAAGTCCATGGAAACACTCTCCCAAGGTTGTGAGGGAGTTGGAAGAGGTTGCAGGAGTCCAAGAGGCTTGGTACGCTCAGGCTTGTCTTGCTGGCAAATCAGGCATGTCCTTGTGTATTCTCGAACATCTTGCTCCATATGAGGCCAATAGTAGGCATGTTGTAGAAGTGCCAAGGTACACTGCCACCCAGGGTGTCCTGCCCATAAGCTGTCATGACATTCACGTAGAAGAGTCTTCCTCAAGTCTTCAACTATCGGTACAAATATCCGCATTCCCTTTGTCAAAAGAAGGCCTTCTTCAACCAAAAACTGCCTAGTCTTCCCTTCACGAGCCGCTGTCAATAGGCTCTGAGCGATGGGGTCCTTCTGGAGTCCTTCCTTGATGCTCTTAATGATGTCCAGTCTGATCTGGCTTTGCGAGGGACCTTCACTTGTGGATAGTGCTGCAAGCTCGGCCTTCCTGCTAAGTGCATCAGCAACCCTGTTCATCGGCCCTGGCTTGTACTCTAGAGTCATGTCAAACTCCGCTAAGAAATCTTGCCATCGAGCTTGCTTAGGGCTCAACTTCTTCTATGACTGAAAATAACTAGTAGCTATGTTGTCAGTCTTGACCACGAACTTGGAGCCAAGCAGGTAGTGTCGCCATGTGCGGAGGCAGTGGACGATGGCTGTCATCTCCTTCTCTTGCACAGTGTACCTCCTCTCTGTATCATTCAATTTGCGGCTTTCAAAGGCGATGGGATGTCCTTCTTGCATCAAGACCCCACCAATGGAAAAATCAGAAGCATCTGTGTGTAGCTCATATGGCTTGCTTGGATCAGGCAAGTCGAGGACAGGTTCTGCTGAGACAGCTCTCTTCAAGTCATCAAAAGCTATTTGGCAACGTTCACTCCAGGTCCACATACTAGTCTTCTTCAGTAAGTTGGTGAGAGCAGTGGCTCGTGCTGAGAATCCAAAGATGAATCTTCGATAGTAGTTCACGAGGCCAAGGAAGGAGCGAAGTTCGGTGACCCTGGTGGGCGGTGCCCAATCTTGAATGGCCATGACTTTGGCTGGATCCATGCTGATTGTGCCTGCTCGGATTATATGTCCGAGGAAGGCCACCTCTTCTGTGGCAAAAGAACATTTCTCCTTCTTAACAAATAGATTGTTGTCCCGCAAGACCTGGAAAACAGTACGGAGGTGGTCAACATGTTCCTCCAGGTTTCTACTGTAAATTACAATGTCATCAATATACACAACCACAAATTGGTCTAGGTAGGGATGAAATATTCTGTTCATCAATGTACAAAAGGTGGCTGGAGCATTGGTGAGCCCAAAGGGCATGACCCGAAATTCGAAGGACCCATATCGTGTAACACAAGCTGTTTTGTGTTCATCTCCTTCAGCTATGCGCACTTGATAGTACCCCGACCTCAGGTCTAGCTTGGTGAAGTACTTGGCCCTGCTGAGCTGGTCAAAGAGGTCGGCCACCAAAGGTATGGGATATTTGTTCTTGATGGTGAGCTTGTTGAGAGCTCGGTAGTCAATACAGAGCCGAAGAGATCCATCATGCTTCTTTTGAAACAGGACTGGTGCTCCAAAAGGGGCCTTAGAAGGCCGAATCAATCCAGCATCCAACAACTCATTCAACTGCTTTCGTAGCTCGACCAGCTCAGGAGGAGACATTCTGTATGGCGGGCGTGCCGGTGGTTTGGTTCCAGGCTCCAACTCAATCTTGTGATCAACTTCTCTCCTTGGGGGAAGCTTCTTCGGAAATGTGGGAGGCATGACATCCTGAAATTCTTCTAGTGCCATAGCAATCGCTGGCGGGATATGCCCGGTTGGTGGGTCAAGCAAGTCGGAGTCCACCAATGTGGCTAGGTAAGTGGCATGTCCTTTCCGCACTCCATCCTTGAGTTGCAATGCTGAGAGCATCTTGGGGGTGGACGTGGTCTCTGGCACAACTGGAACCATGCAAGGAGCCTGATCTTCGAATATGCACACTTTGTTGAGGAAAGGCATGGGCACCGCCTTTACTTGAGTTAAGAAGTCCATGCCGAGAACAACCTGAAAATCATCCATGGGCACGACTGAGAGGTCTATCGTCCCTTCCCAGTCACCAAGTTGCAAGACCACTCCATGAGCTACACCTTGTATGGGTTTGGCATTAGAGTTCACAGCCTTCAACCATCCAACTTCCTTGGTAGGTGTGAGTTCTACTCGGGATGCCTCCTCCATAGAGATAAAGTTGTGGGTAGCACCTGTATCCACCATGGCTCTTGTGGGCTTACCATTCAAGCGAATGTCTACATACATCAGTCCCTTCGGCTTGAACTTCGGTGGTCCTTGCGGGCTCGTCTTCTTCTTCATTGCATTGAGTCTTCGTAGAGCCCCCATTCTTGTCTCCCCTGGTTCCTTCTCCTCCTCGCTATGCTCATCATCACTAAGATTTGCAAGCAAGGCATTGAGCTTCCCCCGACTAGGACAATCCTTAGTCCAATGTTTTCCCTCACAGATGAAGCATGGTGCCGGAGGTGTTCTCTTCACAAATTGGCCACCCCTGTATCCAGGGTCTCTTGTAGAACTTCATAGTGTTGGGTTTACTTGGCCCAGAGTCTCCCTTGGGCGCGTAGTAAGGTTTCCTATCACCTCCAACCTTCCCTACGCCTTGATATGAGTTGGGTTTGGGGCCGTCTTTGCTTGGTCGTCTGTTGTCTACCAGTTGTTCAGCAACGGCCATGGCTGTGGCGAGGTCCTTCACACCTCGTCTCTGGAGTTCAAGCTCGGTCCATTGTTGTAGGCCGTCCATGAAGTTGAAGAGCAGGTCTTTATCTGAGATGTCCGTGATCTCGAGCGATAGTGCGGAGAACTCCTTCACGTACTCATGCAATGAGCCCGTGTGTTTTAGATTTTTGAGCTTCCGACGGGCTTGGTACTCCACGTTCTCTGGATAGAACTGGCGCTTTATCTCGCACTTGAACACGGACCAGGTATTAATGGAGCATAATCCTCGCTCCGCATCGGCACATCTCCTGCGCCACCATAACATAGCAACATCAGTAAGATACATAACAACAGTACGCACCTTGGCCGCCTCCTCAACAAGTTCGGCGGCGGTGAAATATTGTTCCATTTGCCACAGGAAGTTTTCAAGCTCCTGGGCATCGCGGGTCCCTGCATATGAGGTAGGCTCGCGGACTTTGATCTTTGGAGGGGCTGGAGCAGCAGGTGTGCTGGCTGTATTGGCCATCAGCCTCTTCAGAAGGGTCACTTCGCCCTTCAAGTCTTCGAGCTGGATCTGTAGGCACTTCACCAGGTCTTCTAGTGGGTTGTCTGGCTTGTTGGAGCTATCACTGGACTGGTCCTCCAATCTTTCCACGACCGAAGCTACGGTCTCAAGGTTGAGTTGAAGCTCGTCCACGCGGTCACAAGTTTCTCCAACCACTGCTTCACAGCGCAAGATGCGCTTGTCCATGGTCGCAAGCTTGTCAACTGACTTGTCACGCTTGCTATGCTTTGAGCTGACGCCTTTGTCTTTGGGAGAGCTATCTCTAGGCTCGTCCTCATAATAAACCCATGAGATCCCTTCTTGGATCTCCTCTTGCGTGTCACGATTCTTCATCGGGCTGGTGTTGTTGCGGGGCACGACAGGGACTCGTTGGGCTTGACAACCGCTAGTGTCAATGTGGCTCTGATACCAACTGTCACGAGGCTAGTTGACGGGGCCCCGTGCGACGCTCGATTGGGGTCGAGAAAGCCTACAAATGCAAGCAACAACACACAAAAGGAAATAGGAGTGCACACAAATTAGACAAAAGCCACTTGTATTGCATTAATCAGTGGTAAGCACAAGCACACAGTACAGTGTCGAGGGGATCTCGTGCTTAACCTTTACACGCTTATGAGCTCACTCGACTACCTACCTCCCCTCAAAGAGTACGTTAAGCTTTTGGGGGAGTGACAGAATAATACATCAAAATACTATACATGCATACTACTATTTACATAATTGCCATTGGCATACCCCCTTACAAAAAGAGTACAATGACCCAACCCAAAACACTTGGATGGCGTGCTGATGGCGCTGATGGTGGCTGAACCGTCACACTATGGTAGTTCAGAACACACCTCACCGAACTGGCCTGCCTTATAGCAGTTCGGGACACACCTCATTGAACTGGCCTGCCTTATAGCAGTTTGGGACATGCCTCACCGAATTGGCCTGCCTTAAAAATAGTTCGGGACACGCCTCACCGAATTGGCCTGCCTTAAAACAGTTCGGGACACACCTCACCGAACTGGCCTGCCCTACGGCAGTTCAGGACATACCTTCCAACTCAAGACTTCACCTGACTCACCACTCCAGCACTTTGCCCCCAGAACGCCAAACTGAACAAACCGTACCATGCCTGACACCGAGGAAGTTCGTACCCAGGGGTGGCACACCTGACTGACTTGGGATCTGATGCTTGACGGCCGCACTTCAAACGGCCACCTGCCACCGCCACTTGACACCGCCATCTCCAGTTACAGAGACGGCCCCGACAAGGAACAGTGGCGGTTGTCCTAGCAGAAAGGATGACACCCGAACTGGTAGAAACAAAGATAATCATACCCAACCTGACAGAGACCTTGGAGTGAGTGCGGAAAGTGGTTATAAAAGGCCCCCTACCCCCAACAACAAGGTATGTGAACTTTGCACCATCTGGTCTTTACTTTGCCTTTGAGAGAATACTAACTTGAGCTTCGAAGTTATCTCACCGGGTTTCCCCCGGAGTTTCCTCATCTTCTCCGTTTTAGGCTCCCTGTTGCTCCAGTCAGAGGCAAAATCGTTGACAGGTAGGACCAGCCGGATTGCGCACCATCACATCCCATGTCAAAATAAAATACCAAAATTCAAAAATGAAATAAATAAATACATCTATAAAATTATGAGAAAATGGCAAAGAAAATAATAGAATAAAGCATAAAAGGAACCAACAAATTAAAAAAATAAAAACAAAACAACCTAGCCTAAACCAAACTAAACCCAAAAATAGAAGCCTAACCCATGTTGATAAAGCACTTCCAAGTAAAAAGGACGGCAAATATTAGAAAATAAAATACATTTGTTTTCCCTTCTATCATACACCACCCAAATCCTGCCATCATCACATCAAAAGTGATTCAGATAAAATGAACCTGATGAAAACTAATTCCGGCAAAATAAAATTAAATAGTATAAGATAAAACAAAATATAGGACAGTAATCATTAATTCCAACAAAATAAAATAAATAAGAAATAAAAAGTAACTGATGATTCTAGTGAATTAAACAAAAAAAAAAAAAAGAAATTAGAAACATAAGCACTCTAAAACAATAAAGGGTAGCTACTGACTCCATGAAGTAAAATAAAAACAGGAAAAAAGATATAAAACTTACTGTGATGGTAGATATATGGTAATCTCTAGCAAGTTATGTGTAGCAATAATTACTTTAAACAAATATGAGAGTAGTCACCATTTTCACTGAAATAAAATAAAAGAAATAGAGTAAGCATTGATCCTGATAGAAGGAATAGTATGGCACGGAATAGCAAATATAAAATTATTATATTCAAAAGATTAAAAAAGAATATATATATATATAGAGAGAGAGAGAGAGAGACTCTTGAGAAAACAAAGGCAAAGGATGAAACATAAAAGACTAAAGACACTTCCTAATTTTAGGTGATTAATTAGAAAGGATTAACGTGAAACTAATGGGGTGGTGGGAATTAAATAGTACTATGTAACATACTATTAGGGGTGATTAAAGTGAATATAATAATGAGGTGGTGGGAATCAAATTTTATGAACTTAAATTTGAGTTTAGGTAATTAAATTGGATGGATTAAAATGAAACTAATGGGTTGTGGGAATTAAATAGGACACTGTACTAAATTGCAATGGAGAGGAATTTCATATTTTATTTTTACCTTTTTGAGGCCACACGCGTTGTACAAAAATTGAGAGGAGTTCGTGTGAGCCTATGGGAGAGGTCCCCTTACCTCCCTTCTTTATAAATGTCATCTTGTTTTTTCCCTATTCTTTTCGTAATTTGTAATTTAATGTAATTTTTGCATTCGCAGCATGGTTCAATGTACTGATTCAACAATCTATATAATATTTTTATTTTATCTTTGTTCACTTTGATAATTCACAAACAAATACATTGGGCAATGTTTGGAACCATAACTGTTTCTTGAGAGGCATTTTCTCAGAAAATGGTGCTGCATAAGCATGATGTTTTCTCAGAAAACGTTTTTTTGAGTTTTCTATTTGGTACCATTGCTGTTGCTGTTACTGTCATATAGGCACTTTTAATTGTTATGCCAGCATACTATTGCTAGCAAACAGTAGTAAAACTCAAACCACACTTTCCTGATTTCTAAGATATAGTATGAAAAAACATTTTTCAGAAAAACGGTTAACTAAACAGTAAACACTTTTTAAAAAATTGGATTTCTTATGTGGTACTGATGTGATGCCATTTTCTTAGGGAACGGAATTGATGCCAATCACTCAAGTGCGCTTTCATGTTTATTATATTCACATTCAGAAGTTTGAATTAAAAAAGAGTTTGACAGCCTTCAAAAACGAAGAAAAAAGAAAAAAAGAGTTTGACATATTTTACCTGTTTGCATTTTTATTTTATTTTATAATATATAAAATTAATAATTTTTTTATTTTTTTTCTCATTTTTGAAAATCTTAAAGTTGAAGGGGCTAAAAAGGCTAGGGACAGATAAAAAAAAGACATGGCCTGAGTTAATAATAAATGATTTAAGTGCTTTAACTTTATATAAGGCGACTTTGTATAGTCACGATGATATTTTTAAAAATCTTCGTCATCTTTTTTTTTTTCTTGAACCATTTGAGTAATTTTTACTAGGGCTGTTCATAACAAGACCCAAACTGACCAAACTGATTAACCTGGTCCGATCCAACCCGAGTTGGCCGGTTTTTCTTCAGCATCGGTCGGTTTCGGGTTACAAAAAAACATAAACCGATGGTTCAGTTCGGTTTCGGTTTCACATGAAAACCGAAACCGAACTGACCCGAACCGACTTTATATATATATATCTGATATATTTCAGATATATATATATATATATATATATATATATATATATATATATATATATTTCAGATTTATTTCAGAAATATACATATTATATATAAAATTTCTGATATACAAAATATCACTTTTAATTCATAAAATCATTTTAAATTTCCAGGCATCCAGCCTTTGCTTTGTTAGACTTGAATCCTTTATCGTTCACACCGAGAGAATCATTCACTAAACCGACCTAAACTGATTCAAACTGACCAAGTCGGTTTTACTTTGTATTGGGTCGGTTTCGATTTTATTTCTAGGTGAACCGACCAGGTCAGGTCGGTTGGAAAAGCACCAGTAAACCAACCCAACCCGATCCATGAACAGTCCTAGTTTTTATATTTTTGAAATATACAAAAATTCAGATGTACCTTTTTTTAATGTCAGTTATAATATGTAAATTTGCGAATATTGATTGGACTACAAGCAAGATTCAAAGTATCAATATGACAAAGTTTCACAAAGGACACATAAAACTAATTTTAAGGCCCAAAAGGACATTCTAACACTACATATGACCTGGAGTGTAGCGTTTACATCATTACCAAAATATATTAATGTTATGTCAGCCAAAATGCATATATTTATATTTATATGTTGTTATTTATCCATTAAAACTTCTATGATGCATATCATATTATATGCAATTCATAAGTTTTTGCTATTAAAATAATTATTTTATTTTGTAAGGTAAAAAAATATAAAAGTTGTTACAGATTGTTGATGGATCAATGGATTTGATAGGTCATTTAGAGAACCATCTTATAGTTCACTCCTACCATCGAAATCATTTAAAAGAAAATAATTTTTTACAATTTTTGGATTTCCCCACTTTTTTTTGGTGGGGTCCATGGATCTACTAATACAAGAAAAGAAAAAAAATCATAAATCCAACAACTAATCCAAATATTTTTTACATTTTACATACCAAAATATATAGATCTATTGAATATTGAAGAATTACATGAAAAAATTGCATTCTTTTTCTTCTTGTTTCGAATGAGTTTTCCTCCTTTTTAATGCAAGATCTCTTTTTTGTTTTGTTTTATTTATTTATTTTTTGTTTTTTGAATAAAGGAACTCTCTTGCAAGTGTCTACTGTGAAGAGACAAAATTTTTTAGTAAAAAATACGCTATAAAAAGAAATTTAACTAGAAAACATTAATCATTCCACATTTCCACTAGAAGATATGATGCGACACAGAAAATACTAACCGGCACACATGGAAGAATGGGCATCAACCCTATTCCACCCATTGATCTTTATGGAAATGGATATGACATGCCCTGTACCAAGTTGTTGGTATTTTAAACCTTGTTGGACTTTTACCACCCAATTCGCACCCCAAAAATGTCAAAAGTTTTATGTTTAGACATTGGAGTCTTGAAGGATTCCTTCCAAATTACAATCTTGGGTACACAAAATGAGTTAAATATGAAGTAACTCAATATTATATTTATTAATAAAATAGCACCTAGGAGGCTATAATCTAGTAACGTAAGACCAATCATGCCAGTAAAAAGGTTTCTTTTTGAGGAAAACTTATATCGTGGATCATAGCATGGTAGTTGGTACGCCACAATAACCTATTAAATACATGCAAATCCTTTATGCTTCAATTGCATATTGGATGAAGCTTAAAGTAACATCAACTATTACAATTGGCCTGAATCGGGCATTATTAGCCTTAAATCTGTTCATTTAATTTTTCTTGCAGCCTAAATGGCAACCACTAACCACAATACTCCAGATGTACCCCTCCATTTTGTCCATCACGCTCTAACCCTATATACAACATACTTGCTAACCTCCCTCTCATTTATTATTGAATCACAATAACCAAAAGGATGACATTGATGTATATATAGGTTTTTAATCCTAATTGTACCCTTATTATCACTCCTATTATTAGATTTGAATTGGCATACGTTGTAATGAAATTTATTTCAGAACCTCTTGATTTAGAGAATTTCTACATAGACTTATTTTTTTTTTCATTTGATTCAAAATGTTAAACAAAACATCAAATAATTAACTTCAAGCTTTCATTTTCAAGGAGATTCATCCCAGTTTGCATAACCACTCTTCCTACTCACTTTCATGTCTAATAACCACTTTTCTACTTCAAATTCAAAATTATTCTAATCCTTTCTGGGTTGTGTTTCCTTTGTTAGAGTTGCCAATGGGTTGGCGGATCTGACAGAACCAAACCAAACTGACTGTATTACATAGGTTCTGGAAAGATACTCCCACTTCAGTACCCATCTTTCTCATGGTATATTACAAAGAATGTTATTGGACCCGACATGACCCAATTATCACCGCTAGAAGGCTATTACCCAAAGCTGGATCCCGATACACTTAACTGTGTTCAAAATATTGCAACGTATCAATTTCGACAAGAACCCGATACGTGGAACGTGTATAAATCATTCATTCTGTTTCTTTTCGTACATACCAGTCGATATGAGCCCGTATCGAGCTGTTTCGGATCTGTATCGGCCTATACAAACTCGAAACAGTCTGATAGGGGCCCAAAACAGTCCGATGCAGTTCACATATGTATCGTTAATACATATTTAATATCGAATCTCTTGTTAATGTTGTTTATTTAAATCTAATTTCTCTTTCATTAATTAGCCGATTATTCCAAGACAATTTTAAATTTAAACTTGAATTTTAGCACCCAATTCAAATTCTCTCATTAATTCCTTTAATTAATAATCCCCTATCACTTATTTTGTTTTGTTAGTGTAAAAACTTCAAATTTTAGCTATAACAAGATTCAAACCTTGGTCACTTGATTTTAAGTTTTAACCACCACAAATTCGCCAATGAGCCACACATATTTGTTTGCTATGATTATATGCATTTTTAATTTTAAGTAAATTTTCACTTTTGTTAATGAGTGACAAGTTTTTATTAATAAAAGCTATAATTAATTATTAAAATTTATATACTCATAAATATTAAGATTAATTATATTGATTTTTGAAAATTGACATTCACATTTTAGTTTTGTTTTTGTTTTTGTTTTTACATTTTAGTTATTCCATCATTTTTTTTCAACAGTTATCAACTGTGTCCCGATATGTCACACTTTATATAAACCATTAAATTATGGTTTTTAAAATTTAAATGACTTATTTACAATCATATAAAATTTGTAAATATAGTTAGTAATATATTTTTTTTTAAGATTTATTTGAAATTTTTACCATATTTATGCGTATCTTGATTTTTCATCCATATCCATACATATCCAAAGCATATCCCGATACGCCTCTTAAAATTATCTTTCCGATACACCTTGCGTTTCTGATACTTTGAACATTGCTTTCATACATTTACATCCAACTTCCCTTATTTCAACCATTTCCAAACTCCAAACAATCAACAGATTGTAGAAGAACAAAATTTATAATGTCATTTCACCTTCAGTTGACTTGATTTTTACATTATGCATCTAGCCAGTAATGGACATCATCATCAGAAAGAAACAAACAAGTTAGCATATGCACCCAACATCTATGGAACCTAAGCAAGAAAGTCCTAGATTTTCTACAAAAAAACCTGAAAATTCCTAAAAACAAAAACAAATGCCTACGATCAGGGTCACAAAAAGATCACAAGAGAAATCGGTGAAAGCAGAGAGATAGACCTTGACAACATCTATAGAAGGCTGTCCAGTTGGTTTTGCAACTCCTGAATAGATACCATACCGATGCTTTGCATCTCCTCGGGGGAGTATTCGGACTTTAGCAGGGATTGCACTTGCAAGTGGGCCTCAACGATATTTGTCCTACATATAAGAATCACATTACTAAATAAAATATTGAAAAATGCAAGACAAGAAAATAACAATGCACTCAGGACTCCTAACTGTACTTGCAATAGTAAATGCTCTAAACTGATTAACTTGAGGTTAGAATGTGATTGAAAATACTAGAAACTTTGTCATGCCATTTTTTCTTTTAAAGAAAAATTGGCTTTAAACCCCAATATCATTGGGCTCAGAAGTGCAATTTGGGTTGGGCCAACTCCAATCCAACCCAAGCTAAGCCAAAAGAAGAAAGGTTGGATTGGGTGGGTTGACAATTGGACAGGGGATGGAAAATGCCAACTTGAAAGAATCAGGTCGGGTTAGGGTTGATGCTTTGGGCAACCCAAACTAACCCAAACCAAATGTTTTACACTTGCAATTATGTATTCCTGTATATTATGTATGATAATATGTATTAATATGGCACCAAAAAGAGCTAACTGGCAGAACCAAGATCCAAGTAACTTTTCGATTTTTTATCAGTAATAATAAAAATGTTGATGAAGGAATGATAAAAGAATGAGCAACAATTTTTAAGATGTATCAATCACCCCATCTTGATGGCAGCACCGTAGGAAATCCAAGGCCCTTTGGTATAGGGGGTGTGTTTGGAAATGAAAGAGGGTGAGGTTCTTGCTCTTTTCTCTGTCCCAATAGGAAATGGAAATTTCTTGAAGGCTAAGTTGATGGCTGTACTGCAGACTCTTTGTTTAGCAACGGAGCTGAATTAAACAAGAAATGTGCTGGAAGGAGATTCTCAAGTGGTGGTTAATTGGCTAAAGAATACTGTTTTAGGATTGTGACATTTCAGGCAAGAGATCAAGGAGACCAAGGCACTAATCAGGTGTACGGACGGAAAGGAATAAAAGACTGAAAACAGGTTTATTACAGAAGAGAATTTACTGAAAGGATTTTGGGGTAGGTTGTGTTCATGGGTAGGAACACAGATTGTCCAGGAATAGGCCTTGTAGCTCCTTTCTTGATTCTGGAGCTCTTTTTGTATCTATGCACACAGAATATACAGATTAGAAGATGTACAGATCTGATTGGCACTGCACAGCTCTTTATTGTGCAGATTTGGATTTTTTTTTAAGTAATTCGATACCTTTCTCCTCAAAAAAAAAAAAAAAAAAAAACCATTGGGTTCCCCTTTGTATCTTTCTGTGTATTTTCTGTACATTGTTTCTTTTAATATAAATAGGAAAAAGCACCCCAACTTGATAAGCTAGCCTCAACTCCCTACCCCTTGTAACGTTTTTCATAATTTCTTTTACAATCAATCTTCTTGACAATCTCCCTTGGCTGACTGGTTCTGAGCAAACAGCCAAAATACCTCTATGATGGTATTCCACCTGCAAATGCTTATTGCCTAGTGAACCAGTTCACCTAGAAGTTTTATCACATTAGCTATTTGAAGTAATGCAGTTGGGGAAAAAATTGAGATTAAGAGTTTACATGCTTGAATATTCTTTATATGTTATGCTTGACTTTATTTTTAATTTTTCATTTTAAATATGTTTATGTATTTTAATTTGAGATAATATGTTTTTTAAACATTTATTTTAAAATTTAAGTTTATCTTTTAACAAATATTGTGCTTAATATCTGGTGTTTTTCGCATTTTCTTGAATCTTTTAGCATGCTTTGCATTTTTGCACTTTGCTTCAAAACGGCACGTGCCTCGCCTTGCGCCTTATGCCCTGTGTGCAAAATGGCCCTTGCACTTTTTTTGCACCTTGCGCTTTTAAGACACTACATGGGATATATATATACCTGTATCAGTGTTCAAGGTTTTAGGAAGTGGAGAGTGTATCCCCATTTCACATATCCATGTCCATGTCTATATTTGTATTTGGGCATCATAGACGGTAATTGAGCTGCTTAATTTTTTTTACCCTAAACATTATCTTGGTGAAGGGGACTGTAAAATTTTATTAATTTCAAGAAAAGGAAAAGCCTATGAGGAAGGGGGGGCATAGAAACCTTACACCTCTAAAAGTAACTAAAATCTCTCCCAAAATCACAAAGCTAAATTAGCCAAAGCATCTGCTGCCTTATTGCTCTCCCTATAATTATGTATAAAGTGGATTTCCATATCACAAATTTCCCTATAAAGAGATTCCAGCCAATACCAAATACTCCAAGGAGGGTAGTGAAGGGATGAGAGATCCATCACATGGACGCCCAAAGATTGCGGAATAAGGGGCGAATTTCAAAAATTTTTCTTCTCCCTTCAACTGGGAATCACATTCCCTATTTAGAAAATCATATTTTCAATGATAAATCTTGAACCTTAAACTGAACCAGATCTGAACCAAAAGGAATGGGAGAGAATAATACCTGATACGGAGAAGTAATATCTCCCAACGAAGGTGTTCACGCCCAAGGAAGGATCCAAAGACTGCTCCCACTGAAGATGGCGCAGTGCAGGATGGAGCAGAATCAGCAGTGTTCTTCCCCAAGAACTCTGTCCTTCGCAAGAATTAGTAGAATGGTACGTGAGCACAGCTTCCTTTTCAATCCTTTCTCAAAGAACTGATGTCAAGATCCAATCTTGACTTCTCCCACATCTGGAGATTGAACTGGCAAACAGGGCGACAAGAGCAGGGAGGCGGCAAGAGAGTATTCGCAGGGTGCAGAATTCTCTCTTCTTGATTTCAGCACTAAAAAGGATCTGATGTGTTTCTTCGTCTCTCTCAAGGCTGCCGCCCCCTCCCTTTTTGTTAACTTGAAAGATCAGCTCCTAATCCCATTAGGAGGTGCTTATCCAAATCATATTTGGATCAGCCTTCTCTTCTAGTGATAAGGATAAACCCTTATCTTATCTGCAGATTAGATTAGCTTTATCCTAATCCCATTAGGAGGTTTCTAGATCTGAATCACATTCAGATCTGGACTCTCTGAGTGGATAGGATTAAGACCCTATCCTATCTGCTAATCCATCTCAGAATTCGCCCCTTTAATTAACTAAATAAATAGCCCAGTTCGAAATGGGCTTTAGGCCCATCAAGCTTATGTGCTCACTTAACCTTCCTATCTGCTGCCCAGTTGGGCTTCCTTGTATGGCGTGGGACCCAAGCATTGATCTACACATCAGCCACATGGGTTCGGCCTAGCCTTTGTTACAAGGCCTGGTCGAATACACTGTTAAAGACAGTGAACCCCCTGAAACCCATCGAATGGGCTCTATGGGCCCAACACTTACCCTAAGTGGTCCCGGGGCCAAGCCACCTTGTAACACCCAGGGACTGTGGGCAGATGCAAGATTAGCCCATCAGGTATTATCCTCAATGGTCTTACACTTAACCTCTCAGCCCTTAATGATCATACACTGCCCGACAAGAGATGACCTCTCCCTTGGCTGCAAGGAACAGTGTTGCACTCTCCACTTATATGGATCCTGGGAATTAAAACCTTTTGCAAACATTTTAGAAACCATAATGTATATACTTTTATATCTCATATAAAATATACTTTGCAAAACAAATTTCAACGGTTGAAATCGGCTGCCGGCAGTCTTGGTTTCCAACAGTGAGAGTGCATCCCCGATCATTACCTTTGTCCGACAAAGGGGCTGATCCTGTCACTATGATCACCCACTCAGATGAATTCTCGGATTGTCCCAACATACCCAGGTTTTGACCCCCCGCTAAGGATCTCACTGATTGGTACATCAAAGACAGCCCGATCCGACACCTAGTGCAGTATCATAATCGAGTCTAGGTGTCGGGTGTAACTTTCCAGTTTTGCCCATCAATCTCCAAGGTCCAGGGCAATACTGGAAATCTGGTCCAGTTCAAAGATTCAATTAATCCCACACTGTATGTGCCTGGGGTCTCACCCCGGTAGCTGAGACAAGCCACCTCAACCGACTTGATGGCACCACAGTGTCAGCCTTGTCAGGATAGATCTCCCCAGACCGACCCACTGGCAGTGAACTTTCTAAAATAACACAAGTCTCAATAAGTGTCCAGTTTAAGGGTATTACACAGAAACATACCAAGGGAACATGAATCAAATATGCACTTTTATTCATTTACAATAAACTCATAAAGTACATCAATTTTGATTGAAGCTAAGGGCATACAAAACTGTCTAACAGCTCCCACTTGCACTTAGGTCCAATCAGGTACTAGCCGGAGTCCCATGCTTTCCACGTGTTTCTCAAACACTTTCTGTGATAGTGGCTTTGTCAATGGGTCTGCTACATTTTCCGCTGACGCTACCTTCTGAATCAGGACGTCCCCTCTACCAACAATCTCCCGCAGTACGTGGTACTTCCTCTCGATGTGCTTTGACTTCGAGTGGGCTCGTGGCTCCTTAGCCTGAGCAATGGCTCCATTGTTGTCACACAACAATGGGATGGGTGATGTGTCGGACGAAACTACTTCCAATTCATGAATGAACTTCTTCATCCACACGGCTTCTTTGGTAGCCTCACTTGCGGCAATGTACTCGGCCTCGATCGTGGAGTCTGCAGTGGACCCCTGTTTGCTGCTTTTCCAGCAAACAGCACACGATCCTATCGTGAAAACATATCCAGATGTAGACTTTCTATCATCTGGGTCTGACTGGAAATCGGCATCTGTATACCCTTGGATCTGTAGTGAGCTACCGTCGAATACTAGACAAAACTCTTTTGTCCTTCGAAGGTACTTAAGTATGCTTTTCATAGCAGTCCAATGCTCCTGCCCTGGGTTGGCCTGAAATCTGCTTACTACACTCACTGCTTGAGCTATGTCAGGGCGAGTGCACAGCATGGCATACATGATGCTCCCTATGGCAGAGGCATAGGGAACGTCTTTCATGCCATCAATCTCCTCAGAAGTCATTGGGAGATATCTTCTTGGAGAGAGTGACTCCGTGCCTGAAAGGAACATTTCCTTTCTTGGAGTTTTCCATGCTGTATCTTTTGACTATTTTGTAAATGTAGGCAGATTGGGATAATCCTATTATCCACTTCAATCTATCTCTATAGAGTCGAAGACCCAGTATATAGGAGGCTTCTCCAAGATCTTTCATGGAGAATTGCTGTGATAGCCATACTTTCACCGTAATTAACATACCTACATCATTCCCAATGAGTAGAATGTCATCTACATACAGAACCAAGAAGGTAACCTTATCTCCACTGTACTTCCTATAAACACAGGGTTCATCTGGATTCTGCTCGAAGTCAAACGATTTGACGGCAGAGTCAAAACGGATGTTCCAACTTCTAGAAGCTTGCTTAAGTCCATAAATGGATCTATTAAGTTTACATACCATGTTTTCCTGACCTGCAGCAATGAAGCCTTGCGGTTGCTGCATATAGATATCTTCGGCAAGATCTCCATTCAGGAATGCAGTTTTGACATCCATTTGCCAAATCTCATAATCATGGTATGCTGCTACAGCTAGCAAGATCCTAATGAATTTAAGCATGGCCACAGGCGAAAAGGTTTCCTCATAATCGATGCCCTCTTTCTGAGTGTACCCTTTCGCCACCAGACGAGCCTTGAAGGTCTCAACCTTACCATTGGGGCCCTTCTTCCTCTTGTAAATCCATTTGCAACCGGTTGCTTTTACCCCGGAGGGCAGATCTACTAGAGTCCAGACTCCATTGGTCTCCATTGAGTCCATCTCTGCTCTCATGGCCTCCACCCACTTCTGGGAATCTATGTCCAACATAGCTTCCGTGTAAGTCACGGGATCCTCCTCACTAGTCAAGGTTTCCACCAGGTAACTATCCTGGTCATAACCATAACGGACTGGTGGCCTGGATACCCGAGTGGATCTTCTAGGTTGGTCACTACCTGGAACTTGTGGGATATCTCCCACTGCTCCTGAGCTCTCCTCATCAAGAACAACTTCCTGACGATGGGTGTCCAGGATATAGTCGGTTTCCAAGAATTGCGCATTACAACTGCAGAACACTTTCTACTCACTAGGGTCATAGAATAGGTAACCTACAGAGCCTTTTGGGTAGCCTACAAATAGGCAACGACTGGTCTTGGATTCCAACTTGTCTGCACTCGTTCTTTTAACGTGTGCTGGACAACCCCAAATCTTCAAGTGTCTGACACTTGGTTTCTTTCCGGTCCAAAGTTCATATGGAGTATTCGGAACCGATTTGGTTGGAACCTGATTCAACACATAAATCGCAGTCTCTAATTCGTAACCCCAAAAGGATGTGGGTAACTCTGAGTGTATGAGAAGCGACCGGACCATATCCAATAAGGTCCTATTCCTCCTCTCCGAAACACCGTTAAGTTGTGGTGTACAGGAGGAGCTAATTGTGATACTATCCCATTGTCCTTTAAGTAGTCCCTGAATTCGTCAGAGAGATACTCGCCACCTCGATCTGATCGAAGGGCCTTAATTTCTCTCCCTAACTGTTTCTCGACCTCTTGTCTAAACTCTTTGAACTTTTCAAAGGATTCAGACTTGTGTCTCATTAGGTACACGTAACCGTATCGTGAAAAATCATCTGTGAAGGTGATGAAATACACGTGTTGATTTCGTGTCCTAACACTCAAGGGACCACATACATCAGTATGTATTAGGTCAAGTGTGCCTGTACATCTTTCAGGCTTACCGTTAAATGGCCGTTTCGTCATCTTGCCTTGTAGGCAAGGCTCACAAGTGGGAAGATCTTCTACAGTTAGAAAATCCAAAGGACCATCCTTTACCAACCTTGTGATTCGGTCAACACCGATGTGGCTAAGTCGATAATGCCACAGACACGTGGGATTAACTGTATCACGAGCTCTCTTCTTAGGGATTTCAGCCGACGTAGTTTCGGTTATGTTAGTTTCTAGAGAAGGATGTAGAACATAGAGACCGTTCTCCAGTTCCCCGTATGCGATGAATCTGTTGTTTCTTTTAATAGTAATCGCATTACTAAAGAAGACAGAATAACCATCTGCACACAGTTTTGAGACAGAAATCAAATTTCTCAAATTTTGCACATAAAGACAGTCTTTCAGTACAATTGTTCCTTCTCTAAAAATTAACTCCACGGTTCCTATGGCCGCGGCTGCAACAATTGCAGTAGTCCCTAAGTAGAGTGTGACTTCTCCTTCACTCAGCCTTCTGCTTACCTTGAACCCCTGCAGTGAGTTACAAGCATGAGTTGAAGCCCCGGAGTCAATACACCAGGATGCAGAAGCTACCAACAAATTGGTTTCTATAACATAAGTTTCGAAGTTACCTTTCTTGGATTCCAGGTAGGCAGGACAGTTCCTTTTCCAGTGGCCGGTCTTCTTGCAGAAGTGACAGGCATCCGATGCTTTGTCTTTCTTCTGCTTCTTGCTCTTAGTGGCTTTCTTCTGAGGCTTCTTTGCCTTCCTCTTTCTCTTGCCTGTCTTGCCAGCTTCAACAAGCATGGCTACAGGCTCATCCTTTCTAATCAGTTCTTCAGCTCTTTGCAACATATTGCTGAGCTCTTGTAAGCTGACATTCAGCTTGTTAATGTTATAGTTCATGATGAACGAACTAAAGGAAGGAGGCAAAGAGTTAAGGATAGCATCTATCTGGGTTGCAAGGTCCAGCCCGGATCCAAGAGCCTCCAGTTCGTTGATGTATCCCATCATCCGAAGACAATGGTCGTGAACTTGTTGACCTTGGAAATTTGTGCGGTCATGAACTGTTTCAAGACCTTTTGTCGAGTAGAACGATTCAGATCTTCATACATTGTCCTGAGACTGTCCAATATGTCTTTGGCAAGTTCGATCTGATCGAACTGCCTCTGTATCGGGTTGTCTAAGGAGGCAATGATGTAACACCAGGCAAGGGAGTTTTTCTCCTCCCATTCTTGATAGTCTCTCCTTCGGGCCTCAGAAGCCCTATCACCCGGACGCTCCGGGGCAGGATTCTTTGCCACTTTGTCCAGCTTTTCAGAAGCTAGGACCAGCATAAGGTTCCTGTACCAGTCAGCATAGTTTGGGCCCTTCAACTTGTTGTCATCAAGCAGTTTTGCAAAAGATCCGTTTGCCATTTTCTGATAAAAGAGCAAACATCAGTCCACAACCTAATTTGATTCATGTTCATTTCATAGATATGGATTTTAATCTACGATCCATCTCCATTTATTCGTCTCTGAGATTTCCCTCCTCTCTCAGTGACAGAGACTACGGGTTGTCTCTGGAAATGTGGGAAATCACATAGGGTGCATGGAGCCAACTGTTTCAGCTGCATAACCCCACCACCTTTCTGTGAAGGATCATATCCACTCATCATATGAGTTTTCCCTTTGGCCTCTGTCAGACAAGGTTCAGAGCCGTTTTCAGGTAAACCTTTCTGTCCAGTGAGTGCTTACCCATCATATTCGTGAACGCCAAGGTACCGTGAGAGAGTTCCCATTTTCTGGTGAAGCCCCTCCCACATCGGTCTATGACGCCCCTATCATCTTATGAAACACTCAGACAAGCCCAACAACAAATGGATAGCCCATTTTCTGGTGCGTTTCCTCATTACTGAAGGACCCATCCTCATGCTAATGATGGAAGGCCTTTAGAGAGTTCATCATATGAATCTCCCTATCACATGCACTCATATTAGCTGGAGGGAACAAAATTACGCCCTAGTTTGATTTAGGTCAAACCAAAGTGGCTCCCACTGACTTTCATAAAGCCAGATTTTGGTGGGCCTTGAATCGGCTAGGGTTCCGCACGCAACCTCTTGATGAGGTGTGGGACCCACCACTCAGGGAATGAAGTACCGACTATTGTGCAAAAGTTTCATGAACTTATCCTTACCCAGTTTAACACTCAGATCAAAGTATTCCGATCTGATAATGCTAAGGAATATTTTGAGAAGAATCTTTCATCCTACTTTGATGCCTTTGGGGTCATTCATTAGAGTTCTTGTTCCTATACTCCGCAACAGAATGGAGTGGTTGAAAGGAAGAATCAACATGTAGTTGAGGTGGCAAGAAGTCTCCCCTTTGCATCTCATGTTCTTGTTAAGTTTTGGGGGGATGTTATCCTTATAGCTACATATTTGATAAACCATATACCGTCCTGGGTTCTAGGTTTCAAAACCCCCTTTAGCCTCCTCTTTCCTGATGAGGAGCTCTTTTCTTTTCCCCTCCGAGTTTTTGGGTGCACTTGCTACATCCATGTTCACAGTCACTAGAGACATAAATTTGAGCCTAAAGCACGCAAGTGTGTTTTCTTAGGGTATGCCTCCACACAAAAGGGACGTTGTTTTGATCCAATCTATGGCACCTGTCTTGTATCTAGGGATGTCACATTTGCAAAGTCTATTTCTTTCTTTTGCACCTCTCCTGAAGGGGAGCATTCAAATGAATTGTTTGCTATGTCCCCAGTTGTTCCTCTTCCAGTTCCTCTTGAGTCCTCTATTGAGTTGTCTACTTCTGTTTGGTCTTCTTCCATTGAATCTCCTTCACATGTTCCATCTCCCTTGCCTCCTTCGGCTCATCCTTTCACATTTACTTCTCATCCTGTACAACAACGGTGTTACCAAAGACGACGATTAAGGTGTGAGCAAGTTGTTTCCCCTCCTTCAGTTGAGCTTCTTCCACCTCCTGTCACTACTGAGATAACATGTCATCCCTCCTCTACCCCTTCTGATACTTTCACAGGCCTTGATCTTCCTATTGCCCTTCGCAAAGGCAAAAGGAAGTGTACAATCCATTGCATCTCCAAACACCTGTTAACAGATGTTATTTTATATATGTATGGTACCGCAGGGGTACTTTTGTAATTTCTTTCTTATTTTTAAGTTGTATGGTCGCCCTAGTATAAATAATAACATACTGCACACTTGCAGTATTCTTTTGGGCTCTCAGTCCTCTCGTCTCTCCTCTTCTCTCTCCCTTTCTCTTGTACAACATGGTATCAGAGCAGGTCATTCAGGCTTGAAAGGTGAAGTCGAGCAATCTGTCCCTTCATCTTCCAGTTGTGTCCATCTGCTGTTCGGCTTCTAGCATGTAAAAGTCTGTCTGTTTTTTTTATCTTCATCTGCTGTTCGTCTTCGAGCATGTAGAAGGTTTTGTTTCGAGGGTGTTATGATTCGGCCTGCCTTGGAGTTCTATTTGTCTGAGATCGATTATGTAGAAAGAGGTAGAAAGGTGGAAGAAAGAGAAAAAGAGAAAAGGAGAAAGTCTGGTTCGAACTGGAAGTCTAAAGAACATAACTCCCATTCGGCCAGACAATGCTTTTTATTATTAAAATAATTGAAAAGACATATGTGCCCTTATTTAAGGAAGGAGCACTGGTTCTTAAACAACATTACAGATCAGCAACCTTAATCTGGGTATAAGGACATAAATACCCCTACGCTAACACTCCCCCTCAAGCTGGTGAGTATATATCATATACTCCCAACTTGTTACATATGTAGTCCACTCTTCCCCGACTCAGGCCTTTTGTAAATAAGTCAACTCACTGGTTTCCTGTATTAACATATGTTGTGTCTAGCTCTCCATTCAGCACCTTCTCCCTCACAAAGTGGCAGCCAACTTCAATGTGCTTGGTTCTTTCATTAAACATCGGATTAGAGGAAATATGAACTGCAGCCTGATTGTCACAATAGAGTTTCATTGGAGTATTGATGTTGTACCCTACTTCTGTAGAAGGTTCCTTAGCCACACTAATTCACAAGCAGTGTGTGTCATAGCCCTATATTCTGCTTCTACACTACTTCTTGCCACGACCGTCTGCTTCTTACTTTTCCATGTCACCAGGTTACCTCCTAGGAAAGTGCAATAGCCTGTGGTAGACTGCCTATCAGACATAGAACCGGCCCAGTCAGCATCAGCATACCCTTCTATTTCAAGTTTTTCGCCACTCTTGTATATCAAACCGCAACCTGGAGCCCCTTTTTAATACCTCACAATTCTCAGAACTGCATTCCAATGAGGAATCAGAGGTTTCTGCATGAACTGGCTTACCACATTAACCGCAAATGAGATGTCTGGTCTAGTAATGGTTAGGTAGTTCAGTTTACCCACAAGTCGTCGGTATCTGCCAGGGTCTTCAAACACTTCACCCATATCACTGCTTAGCCTGGTATTTGTGTCCATAGGTGTTTCGGTTGGTTTAGCACCCAACAAGCCTGTTTCTTCCAGCAAATCAAGCACATATTTCCTCTAGCACAGATTAATACCATACTTGGATCTTGCTACCTCTATCCCCAAGAAATATTTCAGTTTACCAAGATCCTTTGTTTGAAAATGATCCTGCAGATAAGTCTTCAGCCTGTCAATACCCATGTTATCATTCCCAGTAATAACAATATCATCTACATACACTACCAACAGTATTTTTCCTCCCGGAGAGTCATGACTAAATACATAATGATCAACTTTGCACTGTTTCATACCAAACATCTTTACTACCTCACCATGCTCGAGGAGACTGTTTAAGCCCATATATAGCCTTCCTTAGTCTGCACACCTTACCATCCTCCCCTTGAGCAACAAACCCTGGAGGTTGCTCCATGTAGACCTCCTCGAGTAAGTCACCATGCAAGAAGGCATTCTTGATATCAAGCTGATATAGCGACCAATCATACATGGCTGCAAGAGAGATCACAACACGAACTAACCCTATCTTAGAAACCGGTGAGAAGGTCTCTGTGTAGTCAATACCATAGGTTTGGGAGTACCCTTTTGCAACCAATCGCGCTTTCAGGCGTTCAACACTACCATCAGGCAGATACTTAACCGTATAAACCCATTTACAACCAACAGCTTGCTTCCTAGGAGGAAGAGCGGTGAGGTCCCAAGTATGATTATGATGGAGGGCAGAGAGTTCTTCTTCCATCGCTTGGCACCACCCTGAAGAGGCAAGGGCTTCCAAGACATCCTTAGGGACAACAATTGATGATAACAAGGTGACAAACTGGTGATGGGAGGCAGAAAGGTGAGTAAGTGAAACATAATTAGAAATAGGATGAATGGTGCAAGTACGTTTACCTTTCCGCAAGGCATTGGGGAGATCAAGCTCAGATGCTGAGTGCGGGTCTGGTGCCGGATCTGTCGACGGAGATGTAGCCAGAGGAGTAGTAGCCGATACGCGTGGGCGATGCGTATACACATGATGGATAGGTGGGCGTTCAACAGGTGATGGCACCGGAGGCAAGGGTTTGGTCACGGCTAGAACAAGGGGAAGAGGGTCGGCAACGGGAAGTGGAAGAGGAGGAGGTGATGAGGAGGAAGGAGCATCACTGGACCCCAAAAAGAAAGTAGACTCAAAGAAGGTGACATCTACACACAGAAAGGAACGTCGAGAACTAGGATGGTAACACTGATACCCTTTCTGGGTCCGAGAATAGCCAAGGAAGATGCACTTGAGAGAACGGGCATCGAACTTGTCATTCCCAGGACCCAGATTATGGACGAAGCAGACACACCCAAATACCCTATGCGTAAGAGGAAACAAAGACAAAGCGGGAAACAAGACCGTGAACGGAGAATGACGATCAAGGATGAACGTGGGCATCCGATTAATCAGAAAGCAAGAGGTAAGCACTGCATCACTCCAAAAGAATTTGGGAACATTTACGTGATGGGTTAGGGATCGTGCTGTTTCCAGGAGATGGCGATTCTTTCTCTTACCCACCCCGTTTTGTTGTGGGGTGTAGGTACATGAGGTCTGATGTATAATGCCGTGTTGGTCCAGGTATTCTTGAAATGATGATGATAAATATTCATGGCCATTATCAGAATGGAATACTTTAATGTGAGTACCAAATTGATTACAAATCTCAGCATAAAATTTCTGAAAAATGGTAAACAATTCACTTCTTTCCTTCATTAGATAGAGCCACGTCATCCTAGAAAAATCATCTACAAAAATGACAAAATATCTATATCCATTATATGACATCACTTTATAAGGACCCCAAATATCGGAATGAATTAAAGAAAAAGGACTCGATACACGGTTATCAACCCTAGAACTAAAGGGAGCACTGTTGAGCAAGAGCAAGTGAAGAGAGGAGAGGAGAAGAGAGAAGAGAGGTAAGTCGAGTGACTGAAAGCCCTCCAGAACCTAGGGGCGAAAGAATGATTTATTATTTATACTAGTACAGTCGAACAATATAAACAGAGGAGAAATTACAACAGTACCCTTATGGTACTAAACCTGAAATACATAAACAACTGACAACACTCCCCCTCAAGTTGGAGCATAGATATCAATCATGACCAACTTGTCACAAAGATCATGATGTCTGGAAAGGTTTAAACCCTTTGTAAAGATGTCTGCAAGCTGGTTCTCAAAAGTGACATAGGGGGTACACACTTTGCCTGTGATAACTTTCTCTCTGATAAAATGCTTGTCAACTTCGATGTGCTTTGTTCTATCATGTAGCACTGGATTGGCATCAATGCTTATAGCTGCTTTGTTATCACAAAATAGAGTTATAGGTTTGGTCACTGGGAAACCCAACTCCCCCAACAAATTCTTTATCCACATGCCTTCAGCAACCCCGTGGGCCATATCACGATATTCAGCTTCATCATTGGATCTAGCTACCACATTTTGCTTTTTACTCCTCCATGTAACAAGGTTCCCTCCTATAAAGGTGTAGTAGCCACTGGTAGACTTTCTGCCACTTTGGGATCCAACCCAATCTACATTTGTATAAACTTCAACTTTCAAATGTCCATGTTTTTGAAACAACAAACCAATACCCGGATACTTCTTTAGATATCGAAGGATTCTCTCTGCTACTTCAAGATGAGAAGACTTAGCAGCATGCATGAACTGACTGAGGACACCAACAACATATGCAATGTCTGGGCGAGTCATAGAAAGGTATAACAATCTCCCTACAAGCCTCTAAAACTGTTTCACATCCTTGAGCGATTCACCACAGTTGTCACCTAATTTATGATTGGGGTCAATGGGAGAGTCAACTTGTCCTGAAGTAAATCTAGGACATATTTCCTTTTAGAAATGAAGATACCCTTCTTTGATCGGGCAACTTCAATTCCAAGGAAGTATCTGGCAGGTCTTAGATCCTTCACTTCAAACTGAGTGGCAAGAAAAGGTTTCAATTTCTGAATTTCATTCTCCCAATCACCAGTAACAATTATGTCATCCACATATACAATTAGAGCAGCAATTTTACCTTCTCCTTTTTTCACAAACAGTGTGTGATCTGATTGACATTGCCTGTATCCTTTCTGCTAAACTGCCACATGGAATCTACTGAACCAAGCTCTTGGTGATTGTTTCAGCCCGTACAAGGACTTCTTCAACTTGCACACTTTCTGTTCATTGCCTTGGGCTTGAAAACCAGGAGGTTGAATCATATACACTTCCTCTTCAAGGTCACCATTCAAGAATGCATTCTTGATGTCTAGCTGGTGTAAAACCCAATCCAGATTAGCCGCAAGAGAGAAAATGACTCAAATGGAATTCATCTTGGCAACGGGGGAAAAAGTTTCTGCATAATCAACTCCATACACTTGAGTAAATCCCTTTGCCACTAAGCGAGCTTTATACCTTTCCACTGTTCCATCAGCCTTATGCTTGACTGTGAACACCCATTTACATCCAACTGGAACCTTTCCCTTAGGAAGATCAACAAGTTTCCATGTGCCATTTTTGTGAAGGGCATTAATTTCTTCCCTCATGGCATTTGTCCATTCAGGAACTGAAAGAGCTTCTGCCACATTCTTAGGGATAGGAACACTGTCAATGGAGGTAAGAAAAGCACAGAATGAGGGTGAAATGTTCTCATAGGAGACAAAGTTAGAAATGGGATGTTTAGTGGTGCACAATCTAACACCCTTCCTGTGAGCAATAGGACGGTCAAGATCATTAGCAGTAGACGAATCATTTTCAATAGATTCAAGGACATCATTGGGAGCCAAAATACCTGAGTGAGTATGATCCTCCCCCGAGGAGTCTGGTGGCACTGGAGGTACAGCTTCCGGATTCTCTACAGCTCTTGAATTTGGTTGGCCTTTGCGACGACGAGAAAAAACACGAAAAGGTGTAGGGTCGGGGAGAGAGGGAAGCTGAACCAGTTTCTCCTCATGCCTACACTCCCCCTGAGGAGCAATAGGATAGAAAGCTCATCTTCAAAGAAAGAAACATCCATGGAGACATAGAATTTACGAGAAACAGGATCAAAACAACGGTATCCCTTTTGAGTGAAGGAGTAACCAAGAAATATGCAAGGGATCGCACGAGAATCCAATTTCCCATGGGTGGAAGACAGATTTTGGACAAAACACTGGCAACCAAAGACACGAGGAGGAATAGAAAGAAGGGGAGCCTTAGGAAAGAGAAGTTGATGTGGGGCTTTGTACTCTAACCGATGAGAGAGCATACGATTTATAAGGTAAGTGGAACAAAGAACAGCTTCAAGCCAAAACCGTTTGGGAACATTCATATGAAGTAGTAAACCTCGAGCCACTTCAAGGAGATGTCGGTTCTTCCATTCGGCCACACCATTTTGTTGTGGTGTGTGGGCACAAGAGCTACGATGAAGGGAACCATGCGAAGCAAAAAATTCCGTGAGGTCACTATGAAAAAATTCCTTTGCATTGTCTGATTGGAAAATTTGGATTTCAGTTTGAAATTGAGTGAAGACCATCCACTGGAAATCTTGAATGATTTTTGGTACTTCTTCCCTAGTTCGCATCGGGTATACCCAAGTATATCTAAAATAATCATCAATGAGGGTAATGAAATACTTGTAGCCACTCTCAGATGGTAAAGTAACAGGGCCCCACACATCAGAATGAATAATGTGAAACGGAGATTTAGATTTACTATTTCTTTGAAGAAAATGAGTTCTATAATGCTTACTCAATTGACACGTTTGACAAGAAAAATCAGAAACAGACATTGACTTAAACAATTTTGGGAATACAACCTTCAAAGACTCAAAAGACAAATGACCAAGACGACAATGCCACAAATAGACTTTTTTCTTACAGGACTGACTCATAGACTGACTCATAGACTCTGTAACATGAAGACCAGCCTTATTCTCCAGCATGTAAAGTCCATCAGCAATACGACCCCTACCAATCGTCCTCCCCGAGGCCAGATCCTGAATCACACAATGAGAAGGTAAAAAAGTCACTGAGCAATTCAACGAATTAGTAACACTACTAACAGAGAACAAATTAATGGGAAAATTTGGAACATGAAGAACATCAGAAAGGGTAAGGCCATGAGGAAGAGAGAGAGTTCCTTGACCAGCTATGGAAGAGTATGATCCATCGGCTAGTCTCACTTTGTCTCTTCCAGAAAGAGGGTGATAGGTTTGAAAGTAAGAGGACGTACCAGTCATATGTTTTGATGCTCTAGAATCAATGATCCATGGAGAGTCAGGGGTGTGAGAAGCAACATGGAAAGCAGTGGCAGGGTTACCTGACGTAGATGCAAATGAGGTTGAGGGAGGAGTATCCATCTGACAAATTGCTCTACCATAGAGCTCTAAATGGTCACGGAAGGAATTCATAATGTCCTCCCTCGGGTTAGGTCCAGTGAGATGTGTCTGAGTCACAGTAGAAATTGGGGGCTGATTCTCCCGAGTAACCATGTTGGTCATGTGATGTTTCTTTGTACTTTGCTATCCGTACTTCTTATTCACCTCTAAACCTTGCTTCTTAGTCAGATCTTGAGCCCATTTTGGTTTCCTATGAAGATCCCAACAGGTATCTTTGGTGTGTCGGGGTTTCTGGCAATGAGTGCACCACAATTTTTCCTTATCTATTGTTTTTTTTCTAGAGATCTCCTTTCCGGGAAGAAGATCCCACACCAGTAGATACACCTCATTTTGCAACTAACACAACAGCATCCCCACCAGGGCTGTTCATCAAATTTCTCATGCTTTCTTCAGATTTTACAAGAGCATAGACTTCCTGAACAGAAGGGAGATCCTTAGAGCTGAGAATCTGAACCCTGATAGATTCATACATAGGATTCAGACCATATAAGAATGCAAACACCCTTTGCTGGGAGACAAGCCGTTTGTACTTCTTAGCATCCTCATCACACTTCCAATCCACACTCTGGTAGTGATCCAACTCCTTCCAAACAGATGTTAAGTCAGAGTAATAGACCGATAAACACCTATCCCTCTGTCTACAAGTAGAAGATGCTGCCTGCAGTTGATAAATTTTGGCATAGTGTCGCAATTCTGAATATGTAGACTTTGCTTGTTCCTAGATTTCATTCGCTATTTCAGCCCACATGAAATTCTTCCTGATTTGAGGTTGCATGGAAACCAAGAGCCAGGACATAACAATACTGTTCTCCTGATTCCATCTATCATATTCAGCACTCCCGGAGGATGGTTCTTTTATCCTCCCATTAATATAGCCTATTTTCCCCCTTGCAGTGATGTATAATTTGATCCCTCTTGACTACTCCAGGTAATTTAAACCATCAAGAGGGACAACAGCCATGGGAAAGGATAGGTCACCTCCACCCATTCCATTCAGCATTGAGGAAACTCCAGATGTGGCTGAATCTTCACTGCCCATGATATCTGAATAAAAAGTTGAAACAACAACCAAAAAGGTACAGCCGTACAAGACTATTTCAGAGATAGGTCCTTCTGACCACTGGTTTCACTGAGAACAAAAGAAAGAGCACTACTGTTGTAGTACAAGAACAGGTCCTTCTGACCTACAGTTTCACTGAGAACAAACAACAAACTGAACACTGCTGTTGCAGTACTGAAACAGGTCCTTCTGACCTACGGTTTCACAGAAACAAGTCTGCACACTGCTGTTGCAGTACAAGAACAGGTCTGAATGACCTACTTAGTAGGGCTGATAGCTAACCAGTCAAGGAGATCACTAGGGTAGCCGAACAATCAATTGATAAGATTAATGTTGAGCAGACAATTAGTCGGCTAAAACAGACCATCAACAGTCCACAAAACCCACAACAAAAAAGTTTGAATACAGTTTCTGTGTTAAGGAATACAATCGCTTAACAATAGGGCAGCCGAACAGTTCATCAGTCGAACAGACAACAGTAGGGTAGCCGAGCAGTCATCAAACAGTTCAGCAAACAATAGGCATCCGAACAAACAAGGATGATAGTCCACAAACAATAGGCATCAAACAGTAGGCATCAAACAGTTCATCAGTTCATCAGTCGAACAGACAATGGTAGGGTAGCCGAACAGTCATCAAACAGTTCAGCAAACAATAGGCATCCGAACAGACAAGGATGATAGTACCTCTTTTAGTTTCAGATGATAGTCTCCCTTATGGTAAACCAGAACTCCTTGATTGTAAACCAGAGCTCCTTCTACGAATCCTCAAACAATAGGCAGCCAAACAAAAGATGAGCAATTTTCTGAAGACGGAACACCCTCTACGAACTGCAAACAATAGTCTCTCTACAATCGAGCAGACAGGAGGAGCAATTTCTGGGCTGGAAGACGAAAAGACTCTGTAACTTCTGGGTTGAACTGACTTCACCAGATCAGGAGTTCGATTGGAGACAGCACTGGATGCAACAATAGTTAGCTTGACACCACCCTTCAGGCCTGGAAAACTTTCTCTGAGACCATGTTGAGCAAGAGCAAGTGAAGAGAGGAGAGGAGAAGAGAGAAGAGAGGTGAGTCGAGTGACTGAAAGCCCTCCATAACCTAGGGGGCGAAAGAATGATTTATTATTTATACTAGTACAGTCGAACAATATAAACAGAGGAGAAATTACAACAGTACCCTTATGGTACCAAACCTGAAATACATAAACAACTGACAACAAACACGATGGTGTTTCCCAAACTGACACGACTCGCAATCCAAAACAGAAAGTTGACTCAAAGACGGAACCAAAGACTTCAAAACTTTTAACGACGGATGACCAAATTGACAATGTCATTGAAGAGGAGAAAGGGACCACTGGAGAGCTGTTGAAGTTCTGCCACCACCATCAAGATAATACAATCCACCAACTTCATGCCCTCCACCCCGTCTTGAGATCCTGAAAAACACACATAGAGGGATAAAAGGTAATGGAGCAGTTAAGTGATTTGGTCAGCTTACTAACAAACATAAGATTAAAAGGCAATTTAGGAACATACAAAACTGAGGAGAGGGATACGGGGTTTAGGTCAACATTACCAACACCACAAATTGAGGATGTGGAACCATTAGCAAGGGTGACAGATTGTGATGTTGAGCAATGAGATAAGGAAGAAAACACACCTGGAGTTCTAGTCATGTGATCGGAGGCTCCAGAGCCAATGATCCAGGGATTAGGCGTGGATGCCAGACAAGCCATACCTGAGTGAGTGAAAGTCGCCGTGTTCTGTTGTGATTGGATAAGCCTCTCATATTCATCAGGGGGAACACTCACCATCTCCTTCACGGGACCATCTGTGGATGTAGGAGGTATCTGATCAGATGAATGATTCTCCTGTCTAAAGCTAGAACTAGAGTCACTAGTCGCGGCATGATTGGCCCAGGTTGAGGGTGGACCATGTAGATCATAACAATAGTTAATGGTATGTCCTTCCATACCACAATGAGTGCACTTCCTCGGGCCTGAGCCACGTCCTCTACCACGGGCTCCCCCTGAATCTCTACCCCAGTACAACCACCACCACGATTATAAGTAGGCCCACCATTGCCACTTCGGCCATACACAGGACCACTACTACCACCACAGCCAGACTGAGCTCCCCGAGCTCCACCTCTAGCACCACGGCCTCTCGATACAGCAAAGGCAGATCTATCGGAGATATTAGAGTTCTCAGCAGATCCGAGAGAAATCCTCTTGAGTCGAGCAAATACCTCTTCTAAAGAGGGGAGAGCTGATCCTCCTAAAATCTGAGCCCGTACTGGTTCATATTCAGACTTCAGTCCCACCAGAAATCTAGTCACATCAAGCTGGTCTCTCTGTTGTTGCTGAATCTTGACATCAGAAGTGAGAGGGTGATAGACATTCAACTTATTACATATGTTTTTCATGCTGGCATAGTACTCCTCAAGACTCTGATTGCCCTATTGCAGATTAAAGTACTCCTAATACAGCTGATACACTCTGGTTGTATTGTCCTGTCCTGAATGCAATTTCTTCGCATGGTCCCACACATCTTTGGCAGTGTCAAGAAACATGAAGTTTACACTAATCCTGGGTTCCATACTATTCCACAACCGTGTGATGATCTGAGCATCCTCTTGCTCCCAATCTTCATACTCATGAGAGTCAATGGAGGGTTTCTCCTCTCTTATGTGTTTTAGCTTCTTCTTTGCCTTCAGAAAGACTTCGATGGATTTAGCCCAAGGCACATAATTCTCTCAATTTAGTTTAATGGAGGTCATCTGAACATTCAGGTAGTCTGTAGGCACCATCACATTAGGTTTACAATCACTGTTATCTCCCATTCTGTTATCACCGATTCTGCACACTTGCTGAATTCTATTACCACTGAATTCTGCACACTGCACACAACTAGATCACACTCGTCACACTGATTTCAGCACTTGTTGTTGCTGTAAAGTGTGCTCTTTACACCACAAACCCTACTCCTACGGCTACTTGAAATCTCACCACTATATGATCACAACTCTTCCTTCGAAATACACAAAAGCAGCATAAACCCTAGCATGCTACTGTCTGAAACCCCAACACATGATCTGAAACACATCCTATTTGATCCATAACAGATATCATGCACAAAAATCTCTTACCTTATCACTTAAGGAACAACGACACGAGCAGGAAATCAGTCCCCACAAGACAGCCACTGCACCACACAGATCGGCCCTCTATTCTTCATCGATTAGGGGAGGGCGATCTTAGAAACCACAACAACCGACCACACAAGACCCAACTGGAGGCATAGAAACCTCCAAGGGAAGAGGGCGATCACTCCTTTTCAGCCCTTTCCCTTATCTCCAATTGAATGTAGAAAAATCAGGAGAAACCCTAGATAGGGTGCATAGAGAATAGAAATCTAGGCAGACAGAAATCTAGGCAGATTCAAGTGGCTCTGATACCATATTATGATTCGGCCTGCCTTGGAGTTCAATTTGTCTGAGATCGATTATGTAGAAAGAGGTAGAAAGATGGAAGAAAGAGAAAGAGAAAGTAGAAAGTCTGGTTCGAACTGGAAGTCTAAAGAACATAACTCCCATTCGGCCAGACAATGCTTTTTATTATTAAAATAATTGATAAGACATATGTGTCCTTATTTAAGGAAGGAGCACTAGTTCTAACACAACATTACAGATCAGCAACCTTAATTTGGGTATAAGGACAAAAATACCCCTACACTAACAGAGGGTGATAGGTTCTCAGAAATTATCATCAGCTGTCCATCTGCTGTTCGGCTTCCCTGATGTTCGACTGAAACTTTCAGAAGTTATCATTTGATGTTCATCTGTTGTTCGGCTGCCCTGGTGCTCGACTGAAGTAACCTCCTTTTTTTTACTTTATTCTCATTGACTGTTCGGCTGCCCTGATGTTTGACTGAAGTAACCCTTTTTTTTACTTTGTTCTCATTGACTGTTCGGCTGCCCTGATGTTGGACCTGTTCCAGGTCTACCGATTAGATGTGTGGTGACCTTCACCACTTCCTTTCCTTTCTGTTGTGGGGTTGTTTGATCCCTGTGCAACCGTAGGTCATAAGGACCTGTTTATGTGCTGCAACAACAATTTTGTTTTTGGAACCCTGTGAAACCGTAGGTCATAAGGACCTTGTTTGTGTGCTGCAACAACAGATTTTTTTTTTTTGGTGGACTAAAGGTCTGGAAGTGGCTGGTACCTTCTGTAATAACTCTTTGAGGCTGTGTTCCTTTTTTTTGGGTGTTGTTTTTAAATTTGAAATCATGAGTGGTGAAGATTCTGCTACATCTGGAGTTTCCTCAATGCTGAATGGAATGAGTGGGGGTGTAGACCTATCCTTTCCCATGGATGTTGTCCCTCTTGATGGTTTAAATTACTTAGAGTGGTCAAGAGGGATCAAGCTGTACATCACTGCAAGGGGGAAGATAGGTTATATTAATGGGAGAATTAAAGAACCACACTCTGGGAGTGCTGAATATGATAGATGGAATCAAGAAAACAGCATAGTTATGTCTTGGCTCTTAGTCTCTATGCAAACTCAAATAAGGAAGAATTTCATGTGGGCTGAAACGACAAATGAGATCTGGGAACAAGAAAAATCTACAAACTCAGAACTGCGACACTATGCAAAGATCTATCAACTACAGGCAGAGTCGTCTACTTGTAAACATTGGGAGAGGTGTCTATCAGTATATTACTCTGACTTGACTTCTGTCTGGAAGGAGTTGGACCATTATCAGAGTGTGGACAGGAAATGTGACGAGGATGCAAAACTGTACAAGAAACTTGTCTCCCAACAGAGAGTCTTTGCCTTCCTACATGGTTTGAACCCTATGTATGAATCTATCAGAGTCCAGATTCTCAGTTCTAAGGATCTTCCATCGGTTCAGGAAGTTTATGCTCTGGTACAATCTGAAGATAGCAGAAGGAATTTGAGGAACAGCCCTGGTGGAGATGCAGTTGTGTTGGCAGCAAAAGGGGGTGTCTCTACCAGGGTGGGAAATTCTTCCACGGAAGGAGATCTCTAGAAAAAAATGGAAGATAAAGAAAAATTGTGGTGTACTCATTACCAGAAACCCTGACACACCAGAGATACATGCTGGGATCTTCATGGGAAACCGAAATGGGCTCGAGATCTGAATAAGAAGCAAAGATCATATGCGAATAAAAGGTCAGGACATCAAGGTACAAAGAAACACACTATGGCCAACATGGCTACTCAAGAGAATCAGCCCCCCATCCATACTGTGACTCAAACACATTCCTCAGGATCTGACCCAAGGGAGGATATTATGAATTCCTTTCGTGACCATTTAGAGCTCTATGGTAGAGCAATTCGTCAGATGGATGCTCCTCCCTCAACCTCATTCGCATCTACATCAGGTAACTCTGCTACAGATTTCCATGTTGCTTCTCATAACCTTGACTCTCCCTGGATCATTGATTCTGGAGCGTCAAAACACATGATTGGTATGTCCTCTTACTTTCAAACCTATCACCTTCTTTCTAGAAGAGACAAGGTGAGACTAGCTGATGGATCATACACTTCCATAGCTGGTCAAGGAACCATCTCTCTTCCCCTTGGGCTTACCCTCTCTGATGTTCTACATGTTCCAAAATTTCTCATTAATTTGTTCTCTGTTACTAGTGTTACTAATTCCTTAAACTGCTCAGTGACCTTTTTCCCTTACTGTGTGATCCAAGATCTGGCCTCGGGGAGGACGATTGGTACAGGACGTATGGTTGATGGACTTTACATGCTGGAGAATAAGGCTGGTCTTCATGTTACAGAGTCTATGAGTCAGTCTTGTAAGAGTCAAGTTTATTTATGGCATTGTCGCCTTGGTCATTTGTCTTTTGAGTCTTTAAAAGTTGTGTTTCCAGAACCGTTTAAGTCAGTGTCCGTTTCAGATTTCTCTTGTCAAACGTGTCAATTGAGTAAACATTGTAGAACTCATTTTCTTCCAAAAAATAGTAAATCTGAATTTCCATTTCACATTGTTCATTCGATTGTGTGGGGCCCTGTTACTTTACCATCTGAGAGTGGTTACAAGTATTTTATTACCCTCATTGATGATTATTCTAGATATATTTGGGTATATCCCATGCGAACCAGGGAGGAAGTACCAAAAATTATCCAAGATTTTCAGCTGATGGTCTTCACTCAATTTCAAACTGAAATCCAAATCTTTCAGTCAGATAATGCGAAAGAGTATTTTCATAGTGATCTCTTGTGCCCGAACACCACAACAAAATGGTGTTGCTGAACGAAAGAACTGACATCTCCTTGAAGTGGCTCGGGGTTTACTACTCCATATGAATGTCCCCAAACATTTTTGGCTTGAGGTTGTTCTTTGTTCTACCTACCTCATTAACAGTATGCCCTCTCGGTGGTTAGAGTACAAAGCCCCACATCAGCTTCTCTTCCCTAAGGCCCCCCTTCTTCTCATTCCTCCTCGTGTATTTGGTTGTCGATGCTTTGTCCAAAATCTGTCTCCCACTCATGGGAAATTGTATTCTCGTGCTACTCCTTGCATATTCTTGGGGTACTCCTTCACTCAGAAGGGATACCGTTGTTTTGATCCTGTTTCTCGGAAATTTTATGTTTCCATTGATGTCTTTTTCTTTGAGGATGAGCCTTTCTTTTCTGTTTCTCCTCAGGGGGAGTGTAGACATGAGGAGAAACTAGTTCGGCTCCCTCCTCTTCCTGATCCTCCGCCTTTTCGGGTCTTCTTCCGTCGTCGCAAAGGCCAACCAAATTCAAGAGCTGTGGAGAATCTAGAAGTTGTACCTCCAGTGCCATCAAACTCCTCGGGGGTGGATCATACTCACTCAGGTAACATGGCTCCCAATGATGTCCCTGATTCTATTGCAATTGATACCTCTATTGCTAATGACCTTGACCTTCCTATTGCTCATAGGAAAGGTGTTAGATTGTGCACCACTAAACACCCCATTTCCAACTTTGTTTCCTATGAGAACATTTCACCCTCTTTTCGTGCTTTTCTTACTTCTATTAACAATGTCCCTATCCCCAAGAATGTGGCAGAAGCTCTTTCAGTACCTGAATGGATAGATGCCATGAAGGAAGAAATTAATGCCCTTCATAAAAATGGCACATGGGGACTTGTAGATCTTCCTAAGGGAAAGGATCCAGTTGGATGTAAATGGGTGTTCACCATCAAACATAGGGCTGATGGCACGATGGAGAGGTATAAAGCTTGTTTAGGGGCAAAGCGGTTTACACAAGTGTACGGAGTTGATTATGCAAAAACTTTTGCTCCTGTTGCCAAGATGAACTCCATTAGAGTTCTATTCTCTCTTGCTGCTAACCTGGATTGGGATCTACATCAGCTTGATATCAAGAATGCATTCTTGAATGGTGATCTTGAAGAGGAAGTTTACATGATACAACCCCTTGGTTTCCAAGCTCAAGGAAATATGTCCTAGATTTACTTCAGGACACTGGAAATATGTCCTAGTTTTATATAAGCCTGAATGGCGGGATGCTATGATGACTAAACTAGATGCTTTGCATAAGAACCATACCTGGGACATTGTGGACTTGCCTGAGGGGAAGGAGAGAGTTGGTTGTAAATGGGTATTCACTATCAAGTATTACTCTAGATGACTTCATCCAAGGAGATTTGGGATAGTGTTATAGAGGTAATGCTGACTTATGTGAGGCTGCATAGAGTTGACTAACCACCATCCAATTACTGTATAGTTCTCCAACATCCATTTTTCATATGTGGGATTAGTGTCTTCCGGTTTCTTCTTATTGCCTGTAAGATACCCTAGTTTACCTCTACTACAAACATAAATCCTTATAGATTTTGCCCAAGCCAAGTAATTTGTTCCATCAAGTTTAATTGTGGTCACACCAGTCAAAAAGGAATCCATTGGACCAACCCTGGACATTGGAATCTGCTTCAACTCACTTCCAGATTGCTCCATTGACCAAATGAAAATCAAAAAACAAGAATTTTAGTCTATATGGACCTAATTGGGGTCAGTCCAGTACCTACAAGTCCCAAAATTAGGGTTTCACTGTACTCGGCTCCGTGGGAGAATAGGGAGAAGAGTCAACCACACATACCAGAGCTTCTCAAACTCTTTCCAACCTCAACAGCCCTCTTTTGGAGATCAAAAGGAACTCCCCAAGCACTGAGTGCCACACCCAAAGAGTCTTCTTACCCTGTAACTGTAAACTCTCTAGTCAGCTAAGGTTTTGGGCAAAAATCAGCAACCTCACTTTCTTGGCAATGTATGGCCAGATTCTAACTCTCCAAACCCTCTACCAACTAGGCACAAAAGTTCTCTGAACAATCAGCAACTCATCTCTCCATACACTCTTCTAATCGAAGGATGTATGGGGAAAAAAAGGAAAAGAGGAAGGAAGGAAGAGGTGCTCTGATACCAAGATGTGATTCAGTCCTCCAAATCTGAGATTAGTTTCTGAATAACAGCAACAAAAAGAAAAGAAAAAAGGGGAAAACAGTAGGAGAAAGAAGGAGGTTGAGAAGAAGAAGAGGAAGAAGAAGAGAGTTCGATGGTTATCTCTCTCCTCTAACTAATCTTTTATTAATCAGACTTAATCAAGGTTAATTACAATCCTGCCCTTAAGTGGGTGGCCAGCTCATCAATAACTTAAAAGAAAAATAAAAAGAAGCTAGCAGGCCCATTAATGCATAAGTAATAAAATGAACACTACTTAACAAGAGAACAAGCACTAGGGCCTATTTGGCCCAGTCTCTCTACAGAGCCCAAATTGGTTGTCCTTCATCCATTTTAAGGGATGTCTGCTTCAGCCTCTTTGAATGGCTTATCTGGAGCACTTCAAAACAGCTGAACAAGCTTACTTCAGCTCAGCCATTCCATATGGGCCGCTAAAAACGTGCATGTATGCAATGTTTGCATTTTACAAATTTAGAGAATGCAGTGGAGAGTACTTTCTGCCCAAAAGGGACCATTGCCTGGTGCAGTTCAAATTATAAAATATTAAGAAACTTTTCTAATATGAAAGTCCATGTTTGATATCCTTCACAAAATAATGAAACTTATTTTAGTTACTAAGTTTAGAAGATTTGGTCTCTAGTCACCATTGTCTAGTTCTCAAGTTCCTAGGTGAGCTTTGATATATTTGCTCAAGTATTTGAGTTCTCAGTGGTTTAGGCAAACCCAGCAAACCTTTTAATTATATTTATTTATTTCATTTCCCTTTCTTTGTATCTTTTTTCATTTTTAATGGTTAGGGATGTCTTAGGAAATAAACCTCATAATTGTAATTGCAATAAAGTTAACATCTTAGCCTTTAGAATTGATATGAAGATTAAACTGCGCACGCCCTTCATAGTCAGTATGTAACCTACTTGATTGGTTTGAAAAGAATTATTCGTGTAGATGGATTCTGCAGATAAAGTTTCATCTTTGCCATCACTGTAGGCAACTCTTGCTGAATACTGGCACCAACCTGCTCCAACAATGTATATGATGTTGGTCAGTTTAAACTGAATGTAACTTGGACACCAAATAGAAAAGGCATGAACAAGAAATAAATTGTCAATAGGCATGAACAAGTCCATAAATTGGAATGGTGTAGCATGTACGAGAAAGACCAAAAACATCATCAATGAGAAAGAATAATTTAGTGCAAGTATAGAACTGACAAAGTGAAAAAAGATTTGAATCTCAATTCTTTAACAGAAAATATGGCACTAAATCAACTGCAAATGCAGGGAAGGGTTCATGCATCTCAAATAAGATTCAGATGATGATGATGGTTAATATGAGCTTTAAGAAATGTGCGAATACACATCATCATAATTCTATTGATTATGTCCAGTTTGCATGTCTTGCATATAATTTTGAATTTTTTAATTAAAAAGAAATTTATAAAAGGAAAAAAGAGAATACAAAAGAAATGGTGACAAGCTATCACCCACAAGAGGAGAAAAGCCTCAGAAGCAACCAATAACAAACTCTTACCAAAACAAGATACTTTATCCCCTTCCACACTTTTTCTTCATATTCTGAAGCAAATTGGTGTTCTGCATATCCAAACTAATAGGGATGATAAGAGTCTCCCCCACCAAAGCTTTCTGAAAACGCTTTCAACTTCAGCCCATTTCTTTTATAAACTTTGAACTTCCTTAAAGTTTTTTGTGGGACCTGCCCCAACCAAACCAAACTTCGACCATGGGAAGACTTTAGTAACGTGGACGATATGCATCTTACCAGAAGCACGAGACTTCTTAGGAACCACCTCAACGACATCAGCCTCACTTCTCTCCTCAATTTTGAATTTTTTAATTAAAAAGAAATTTATAAAAGGAAAAAAGAGAATACAAAAGAAATGGTGACAAGCTATCACCCACAAGAGGAGAAAAGCCTCAGAAGCAACCAATAACAAACTCTTACCAAAACAAGCTACCTTATCCCCTTCCACACTTTTTCTTCATATTCTGAAGCAAATTGGTGTTCTGCATATCCAAACTAATAGGGATGATAAGAGTCTCCCCCACCAAAGCTTTCTGAAAACGCTTTCAACTTCATCCCATTTCTTTTATAAACTTTGAACTTCCTTAAAGTTTTTTGTGGGACCTGCCCCAACCAAACCAAACTTCGACCATGGGAAGACTTTAGTAACGTGGACGATATGCATCTTACCAGAAGCACGAGACTTCTTAGGAACCACCTCAACGACATCAGCCTCACTTCTCTCCTCAATTTTCCTCTTGCGATCCAGATCAACTCCTAACTTACCCAACCACCACTTCCTCTAAAGATAGAAGAACAACAGATGGACAGTCTTCCTAAATAGCCATTTTCTGCTCTGACATAGCCTCCCTCTATAGCATCTTCAGCTTCTTTCACTTTCAGATGAGTTTCAACTTCTTCCTCATGGTCCTCTTTTCTGCCCCCAACCCTGACTCTATAGTCTACCCCTTCAACTTCTTCCTTTGTACTTCTCGAATGTGACTCCACCAGAGCAAGAACTCTTTCTTGAAATGGCAGACCACCACCCTTTTGAAAGATTGAGGCGGTGTTTGGGAGTGTGGTGAAACCACAATATATTGGGTTTCAAACCACACCACACCACACCTCATTCAGCCGTTCAGCTTTGGAGTGTTGTGGTTCGAACACACCATATCATGGTGTGTTCCTCGCCACGCCCAAAATATCAGCCACAGGTTTTTCTCATGGTCTCAACCACACCACAAGGCACTATAGCCCCAATGCTGGTTACGGTCTTTGAAGGCTCATTATTAATATTTTAAATCCAGGCATTGTGCCTAGCAACCTCAATACCCAATAAGTATCGTAGCTCTCCCAGATCTTTCACCTCAAACTCTTGATGGAGTTGTTAAAGAGACTCAATCTCACTGTTGTCATTCCCTGTCACTACAATATCATCCACATATACAACAAGCAAAGTCAAGGAAGAGTCCACTCTTTTAATGAACAATGTATGGTCTGACTGGGCCTGTACATAGCCGAATTTTTCAAGGGCTTGTTTGAATCTATCAAACCAAGCTCTAGGGGACTGCTTTAGTCCATACAAGGCTTTATTCAACCGGCAAACCTTCTTACCTGTCTCTGCATCATAAAATCCAGGAGGTAACTGGGTTAAAGTATTCTTTCGCATTATCGGATATGAAGATTTTGATTTTGACCCCAAACTGGGTTAAAATCATCTGATGAAAGATCTGGGTTAGAGCATGAACCTCATATGGGGAGCGCATAAGGTAAACCCAAGAAAAACGGGTATAATCATCAACAAACAACAAGAAATATCTGTACCCCCCCATAGAAGGGATGTGATACGGGCCCCAAACATCGGTGTGCACAACATCAAAAGAATTACTACTTCTTTTATTACTCAAGGAATAAGATGTTCTACAATGCTTTGCAAGCTCACAACTCTCACATCTCAAATTTGACATCTGAACTGACTCAAACAAATTTGGAAACAAACTCTTCAAAGACCGAAAGGATAAATGACCTAAACGATTATGCCTGTTAGAATGCGCGAGTCAAGGGTATTTTGGTCATTCTTGTGTATCTTATTGAAAGTGAAATGTCTATTGTATCTGAGTTTAAGTTATGTGTCCCATCTTCTATGAGGGACAAAATTGTCTTTCTTGTAACTCAAGTTTTTCATGAATAAAAGTCAAGTGGGTCGGCTAGGAGTGTGACTTTTGAACATCCTCTCTTCTAGTTTGGCCGAACACTCTTCTCCTCTCCTTCTTTCTCTTTTCTTTCTTCTTTCTTCTTCTCTACTTTGACCTATAAACAACTAGGGTTTATTCGCATGGTATCAGAGCATTAAGGTCTGGTGTTCGTTTTCTTGCTGTTGTCTTCTTCCTGGGTTCGCCGCCAGCTTCATAGTAGGTTTCATCATCCTACAGCTGATCTGATTGAAGACTCGATAAAGGGCTAAAAAGGAGTTGTCGTTTTGAGGGCCTGGAGATGAGAATGCCTCTGGCCGGTGCTGTGGTGGTCGTTGAAGTGGTATACTAGACCCTCTACTCAGTGTACGAAGAGGGCTGGTCGTATACAGATATGGACACTGCTGTCGTGTGTTCAAAAATGGACTGTGAATGCTGATTTTTTTTTGTGCTTCGAAAGTTAGTTGTTGTGGTGCTGGGTGAAACTGATACACATATCAGTCATGTCTTTTTTTTCTTGTGTTTTCTTGCTCACATGTGTGCTGAAAGAAGAGTGGTAGACTGCTGATGTCCACGACAGCAGCAGTGTGGTGTTGATTGTGTTGTGGTGGCTGACATATCTATGCTTTTAAATGCTTAAAAGTGAACCCCTAGACCTTGTGTGTAATCAGTTCTGCAGTATGCAGAACAAGTGTTCGATGAAATGACTGAGTAATTTCAGTAGTGGTGTGTTGGTGGTAAATGGTCCTGCAGTGTGCAGACCAAGTGTTTGATGTGTTGACTGAATGATTTCAGCTTTAGAGTGTAGTGTGTAATGTGTAGTTGAAGAAAGTGGGTTGGTGGTAGTGTAAGTGAGATAAGTCTTGTGACAAGTGTGAGATTGTGGTGTATATTCAGAGGAGACATAATTGAGATGGCTTCAACTGTAGTTGGGAATCACAACAAAACAGGCATCATGCTCTCTTCAGATTATCTAAGTGTTCAAATGACATCCATCAAGTTGAATGGTGAGAACTATGTACCATGGGCAAAATCTGTGGAGGTGTTCTTGAAGGCCAAGAGGAAAGTAAAACATGTGAGGGAGGAGAAACCTCCCTCTAATACTCCTAGGTTCAGTGATTGGGAACAAGATGATGCACAGATAATGACATGGCTTTGGAACAGCATGGAACCAAAAATTAGTGTGAACTTCATGTTCCTAGATACAGCCAAAGAGATTTGGGCTCATGCTAAAAAGTTGTACTCTGGACAAGACAACATAACTAGGGTATATCAGTTATACCAAGAGTACTTCAATTTGAAGCAAGGAAGTCAAAGGTTAGAAGAGTACTATGCAAGTTTGAGAAACATCCGCAATGAGCTAAATGTGTATCACCCTCTAACATCAGATGTCCAGATCCAACAACAACAACGTGAACAGCTTGATGTGACTAGGTTTCTTGTGGGCTTGAAGGCTGAGTATGAGCCTATCAGAGCACAGATATTGGGGGGATCAGCTCTCCCCTCACTTGAAGAAGTTTTTACCCATCTTAAGAGGACATCCATTGAGCCAGTGGAACATTCTTCCTTCTTTGATAGATCAGGTTTGGTAGTGACTAAAGGGAGTAGTCGTGGAAGTAGAAGTGGTGGTGGCAGCAGTGGTCCTCCAAGCAACTGTGGTGGACACATGTTTAACCGGGCCAGTGGCCAGACTGGAGGTCGTGAGTCAGGGGGAGGCCGTGGAAAAGGAAGGGGTAATGCTTAGAGAAAATGTACACATTGTGGCTTAGAGGGGCACACAATTAATTTCTGCCATGATTTGCGTGGTCCACCCAACACTTGGGCTAACCATGTTACATCTAAGAGTAGTAGCACAATTACTGAAAGCCAGCAAACTGCACCAACCCCCTCCACACCCACTTGTGCTTCCGGGCAGGAAATGGTGAGCGTACCACGGGCAATATATGAGCAATTCCTTCAAACATCTCAGCAGAACACAGCTACACTTGCTCATTCAGGTATGACTTGTTTAGCTTCCAAAGCCTCACCCTAGATCATTGATTCTAGCGCCTCGGACCATATGTCTGGGACTCCTGATGTATTTTCTTCCCTTTCTCGCACCTCCACATCTCAGACAGTTACACTTGATAATGGTTCTACATCTCCTATTTGTGGTGTTGGTGATGTTGATCTCTCCTCATTGTCTTTAGCATCTGTTTTATATGTTCCTAGGTTCCCTTTTAACCTTATGTCTGTTAGTAGATTAACCAAGTCCCTTAATTGTTCTGTAACCTTCTATCCTTCTTCTTGTGTGTTTCAAGATCTCAAAACGGGGACGAAGATTGGTGGAGGGCATGACGCCGGTGGTTTGTATTACCTTGATGGTGGTGGCCCTCCAGTGGCTTTTCAGTCGTCTCTTACTCCTTTCCAGTGGCACTGCAGACTTGGTCATCCCTCTCTCAAGGCTTTGAAGCTGCTAGTTCCTTCCTTGAGTCATCTTTCATCATTAGATTGTGAGTCATGTCAATTGGGAAAACATCATCGAGTCTCATTTAGTCCAAGAACTGATAGTCGTGTCTCAAGTCCTTTTGCTTTAGTTCATTCTGATGTATGGGGTCCAGTTAAAGTGGTGTCATACAATGGGTTTAAGTATTTTGTAATCTTTGCTGATGAATTTTCAAGGATGACATGGATCTATCTTATGAAAGACTGTAGTGAATTGTTCTCTACTTTCAGAAAATTCATGCTGAAATACGCACTCAGTTTGGTGTTCATATGAAAATACTTCGCTCCGATAATGCCAAAGAATACATCTCCTCATCATTTCAGCAATACCTAGAACATCATGGAATAATTCATCAAACTTCTTGTGCCTACACCCTGTAACAAAACGGTGTAGATGAACGGAAAAATAGACATCTTCTTGAAACTGCTCGGTCCTTGATGATCAAGATGCATGTCCCAAAGCACTTTTGGAGTGATGTTGTTCTTACATCCTGTTTTTGAATAAATCGGATGCCCATGTCAATCCTTGGAAGTCAATCCCCTTTCTCCGTGTTGTTCCCCACTTTGTCTCCCTTTCCTCTCACCCCAAGAGTCTTTGGTTGTGTTTGTTTTGTTCAGCACTTGGGGCCTGGAGTAGACAAGCTAGATGCTCGGGCTACGAAGTGTATTTTTCTTGGCTACTCAAGGACTCAGAAAGGGTACAAGTGTTATAACCCTAAGTTTCATAAATCATTTGTGTGCCCTGATGTCACCTTCTTTGAGTCAGTTCCTTTTTTCTCCAATGCCGGGGTCTCTTCTTCTCCCTCTATGGTTCCTCTTCCTGTTCCGGTTGTGGACCCCCTTCCCGTAGCTCCCACTCCTACTGCAGATGCACATCATATGCCAGTTACTACAGAGAGGCCGCTAATTACTCAAGTGTATACTCGCAGAAGTGCTTCGGCTCCTTCTCCACTTCAGCACCCAACGACAGATCCTGCTACTGCTCCTCCCTCAGATCTTCATCTCCCTATTGCTTTGCGGAAAGGTAAACGTACTTGTACTTCTCATCCCATTTCAGACTATGTTTCCACTGCTCACCTTTCTGCTTCTCATTGCAAGTTTATATCATTACTCTCATCGGTTCCCATTCCCAAGACTGTACAGGAAGCCCTTGCCTCTCCAGGGTGGCGGCAAGCCATGGAAGAAGAACTCTCTGCTCTACAACATAATCATACATGGGAACTCACCACCCTTCCTCCTGGTAAGCACACTGTTGGGTGTAAATGGGTCTATACAGTGAAGCATTTTTCTAATGGCATTGTGGAACGATTGAAGGCACGGTTAGTGGCCAAGGGCTATTCTCAGTTATATGGTGTGGACTATATGGAGACATTCTCTCCTGTGGCTAAAATTGGTTCAGTTCGGGTGTTGATCTCATTGGCTACTATGATTGGCCTCTCCTACAACTTGACATCAAAAATGCCTTCCTACATGGTGATCTTGTTGAGGAGGTGTATATGGAGCAACCACCAGGGTTTGTTGCTCAGGGGAGGCTGGTAAAGTGTGCAGACTCAAAAAGGCAATCTATGGACTGAAACAATATCCTCGTGCATGGTTCGACGAGTTCAGTGAAGTGGTGAAGGCCTTTGGGATGAAACAGTGTCAGGTTGATCATTCCGTGTTTAGCTATAACTCAAAAGAAGGAAAAATCTTACTAGTCGTGTATGTGGATGATATTGTCATAACTGGAAGTGACAGCAATGGAATTGACAGGCTGAAAAAATTCTTATAGGACTACTTCAATACGAAAGATCTGGGGAAGCTAAAGTATTTCTTAGGAATAGAAGTTGCGAGGTCAAAACAGGGGATCAACCTATGTCAGAGGAAATATGTTCTTGATCTACTTGAAGAAACAGGGTTGTTAGGTGCTAAACCAGCAGAGACTCCTATGGAACTCAATGCTAAGTTAAGTGTGGATGCAGGTGAAGAGTTTGATGATCTTGGAAGATACAAAAGGTTGGTGGGAAAGTTGAACTACCTGACCATTACCCGACCAGATATATCATTTGCTGTGAGTGTGGTGAGTCAGTTTATGCAACATCCCCGGGTTCCTCGCTAGGAAGCTGTTCTGAGAATTGTTAGGTACCTAAAGGGTGCTCCAAGTCATGGTTTGTTATACCAAAAAGTAGAACCTCTTGAGATAATAGGGTACACAAATGCTGATTGGGCTGGCTCTATATCAGACAGGAGGTCAACCATAGGGTATTGTACCTTCCTGGGTGGCAATCTTGTAACTTGGAAGAGCAAGAAGCAAACAGTGGTGGCAAGAAGTAGTGCGGAAGCAGAGTACAGGGCTATGGCCCATACCACATGTGAACTAGTATGGCTGAAGAACCTACTACAGGAGATGGGTTTCTCAATTGACAAACCCATGAAACTATACTGTAATAACCTAGTTGCTGTTCACATCTCATCCAATCCTGTCTTCCATGAAAAAACTAAACATATTGAGGTGGATTGTCACTTTGTGAGAGAGAAAGTGATAAGTGGGGTAATAACTACATCTCATGTGAGCTCAGGAAATCAGTGGGCAGATATCTTCACAAAAGGATTGTCTCGGGGAAGAATAGATTACATTTGTAACAAGCTGGGACTATATGGTATATACTCTCCAGCTTGAGGGGGAGTGTTAGAATGCTCGAGTCAGGGGTATTTTGGTCATTCTTGTGTATCTTATTGAAAGTGAAATGTCTATTGTATTTGAGTTTAAGTTATGTGTCCCATCTTCTATAAGGGACAAAATTGTCTTCCTTGTAACTCAAGTTTTTCATGAATAAAAGTCAAGTGGGTCGGCTAGGAGAGTGACTTTTGAACATCCTCTCTTCTAGTCTGGCCGAACACTCTTCTCCTCTCCTTTCTCTTTTCTTTCTTCTTTCTTCTTCTCTACTTTGACCTAGAAACAACTAGGGTTTATTCACAACGCCAAAGCATAACCAGACTAACAGACTGAGAAACAAAAGACTACCTATCTTCATGATCTTTCCAATGAGAAGTCTCTCCAAGCAGATAGATCACATTCGTCTCACGGTCAGTCCCAATCACCTTCCTTGTCTCCAAGTCCTGAAAAATACATCGATCAGGAAAAAAAGTTACTGAACAATTCTGATGTTTTGTAATACTACTAACTGAAAGCAAGTTAGTATCAAGCTTAGGAACATGTAGAACTGAAGATAAGAAAATGGTATTAGACAACTTGATGTCTCCCTTGCCAGAAATGGGAACAAGGGAACCATCAATAATGGACACTATCTCTACCAAAAGATAAGTGATAGGTAGTGAACAGTGATGGCAAGCTAGTCATATGGTCAGATGCACCTGAGTCTATTACCCAACAATGTTCAGTGTTACCTGGAGATGAAGCATGGTAAGCTGAGGCCCAAGTACCTGAATGAGCAAAGGCTGATGTGGAAGGAGCTGATGATGACTGAGATGATTGAGCTGAATCCCAACTTCCTTTTCCAAATGAGTTAGGGCAGCCCAAACAACAGCTAAGGTGTCTAGGGGCGTGCCTTTTGTGCCCGATGAGGATGCAAAATCGGTATTGACAACCATATGGGCATTACCCCTTTTGTTCCTCAGTTTTGCTGGGACTAGATGAGGGTGCAGCTTCCAACATGTGCCTTTAGTATGCTTAGGTTTCTTGCAATGTTCACACACTAGATCTCGCTTATCTTCCTTTTTTATATCCCTTTTTGTATCACCCCCAGACTTAGGTTTAACTGTTGCCAAAGCTGGTGGGAAGGGCTGATGCTGCATCATAACCTTTCTCCTAGTCTCTTCACTATGCACCAAGGAGTAGGTTTGAGATAAGGTCACACTGTCCCTTGTTAATATTTGTCGTCTCACAATATCATAGTTAGGATTCAGACCAGCTAGGAATTCAAAAACCCTATTAGTTTCAACTTGCTTTCTATGAGTCTACGCATCCTTCTGGCTTTCCCACTCAAATGTTTCTAGGTGGTCAATTTCATGCCACAAAGATTTCAAAGTAGAGAAGTAAACGGAGACTGGTTTCTCTCCTTACTTAAGGTTATTAACCTCACACTTCAATTCATATGCCCTAGCAACATTAAGGGGTTGGGAGTAAGTCTCTTTCATGACATCCCAAATTTCCTTGGCTGTTTTTGCCCACAAATAGTTCCGGCTGATATGTGGCTGCATAGAGTTGCACAGTCATGTCATAACCAAATAGTTCTCTTGAACCCATTTGGTATACATTTGGTCCTCCTTAGATGGTTCTTTCACATCTCCCAACAGGTAGCTAAGTTTTCCTCTACCCCCAATGGCCATCATGGCCGATTGGGCCCATTCTAAGTAGTTGGATCCATCAAACTTCACAGTTGTAATCTAAAAGGCATTCTCAGACATGTCACCAGAATTGCTAGTCCCAAAAACACCTTCCCCCTGATTCTTGAACTCCATTCTTGGTCAAGAATTAGCAATAAAAAACTTTTGAAGCTACTGTAATAGAAAAATAGCACCTAAACAACTGATAACAGAATTCTGTATGAAACCAGTTCAAATCTGATCTGAAACAAACGTCAGTTCTGAATTTTAGGGTTTTCTCTCAAAACCCTAGAAAGAAAAAAGGTTTTCCAACCGCACATCTCAGAATAGACCAAGATGATTCTTTCAAGGTTATTCTCAAGCAAAAAAAAAACTTACTTTATGAAAGAAAATCTCTGGCCGCCACCTTCTGTCTGATGCAGAACCCTAATCTTGGGGATCCAAAGCCTTTTCTAATTCTTCCTGACTATTGGAACTCTCCCAGCCTTCTACAATCTTCTTAGTAGTAGCCGCACACTACCAGTAGCCTCCAAGAATCAGCTGATCCTCCTTCTTTGTTGAAAAACTTCTAAACCTAGGAAATTCTCATGTAGTCAATCTAATTAGACTAACATAAGACCTCATTCTCTACAACCAGTTTTAGGTTTTGAACAGAAATTCTGATCGCCACCTTCAGTCTTGATAAAGAAACTGATCTTGGACTCTTTATCTTCCTCTGATTCTTCTTGATTATCAAGAACACAATCCACTCTTTGGACAGCTGCTACAGTCTCTGATAACCTCCAAGAATCAGCCGAAAAAGGGATCCTCTTAATCTTCCAGCCCTAGGCAACTCTCATGTGGTTGGCTGGATCAGACTCACATGAGAAACCCTAATCCTTGCTCTGATACCAAGTAGTCGATCAAGACTACAATCAGTCTTGAATTCGAAAGCAAAAGAAAGATATCAGAAGAAAAGAAGAAGAAAGGGAGAAAAGAAGAAGCACACGAAGGGTTTTTAAAAAAGAGAGAGAGGGTCAATCATAATGATCTGCCGACCCACTCTTAATATTTATATATGTTGACTAATTGTAAAAGGGCTGAATTGCCCTTATTGCTTACATGGCAAATAAACTAATAAAAAAGCTGAAATAACAAGCTGTAATAACAAACTGAAATAACTACCAACTAACACCGACACAACTAACAAAAAACATATGCTATGCTGCCATACGAACACAGTGGGGACCACAGCAGTGGGGTCTACATCAGTGTCCTCTACAACATCAGTGTTCTCTACAGTTACTACATACCTTCAGGACAAGCTCAGAAACCTTATCTGGAGAGGCAAAAGCTTGATTCTTAAGAGGTTTCGTTAAAACTGAGTCTGACTTCTGATCTTGACTGCCTGAGGACAATGCAACTTTCACAGCAGTCACCTACAAACAAAGTTCTTTAAAGTTCAATGCTAAAGATTGACCCCTCCAGACATACACATGGACATAACATGATTTCTGAAGGAAAAATGAAGCAAAACAAGAATTATTACTTAGTCACCACTGTACAAATGGATAGTTATTTTTGTTTTATTGTGTTATGATAAGGGGCAATATAACCTTGGTGACAAATGAAAGCATCGGATCTACAATTAACTTTGTGACTGACATGATGAACTCTTCACAATTTGTTTTGAGACTCTTCTCCAGTTCCTGCGGATTAAAGACATTCACAAGTCACAGCCCATACATAGTGCTTGCAGGAGCAGAAATTAAAGGTGCATGACAACAATCATTTTATACCAAACTTGGATGTCAAGATCAACAGGGCAACATGGAAGAATTGAGTTTCGTTTACAGATCAATGCAACCAGGCATGAAATTTTATAGTGCATCCCCAGTTTCCCAAAACAAAACTTTCAAAATATAAGATGGATGAAAAACAGTAGTTACATTATTTTTCCTTGCTGATAAAAAAACAGTAGTTACATTATCACCAAATACCTTACTTCAATTATTAAAGATCAGCAGAGAGAAAAATAAATTATTAACCAACAGTAGTGATAGAGGATCCTCACAAGCAAAGGTAATGAAGAATGTGATATTACTTGTTGAAAAGGCAAAAGCATTTACCTTTTTTGCATCTATTTGATTCTCCAAAACTCGTGGAGATAAGGTCCTTGCCAATGAGGTTGATCTTGACCAGTCGAACAGTGAGGCCTGGCCTCTAAGAATCCGTCTCAGATGCTCCTGGAAATGGAAGATAAAGATAAGATCAAATCCAAATTTATTATGAACATTTATAGCTCAGAGAAGAATGGTAACTCCAGTTTCATAAATCTCCCTATTCTCATTACAGAAACGTTCAGCTATATTATAACTAAGGTTCAAAATTTCGATACGAGGCGTATCTTATCGTAGCGTTGGCTTAACAATACACCCCTACAGGGTTCATATTGGGTGACCTGGTTCAGGGGGTAGACCAGCCTCATACCGACCCCTCTGAACCAGTTTCAAGGAAAAAAAAGGTGGGCAAGTTTCAATACAGGCCAATATGCCCCTACTGGCGTATCGGCCTGTATCGATACGCCTGGTCCTACAACCTGCAGCTTTTGTTAGTTAATTTGTCTCAACAAGAATACCTAAGGCTGCGTTTGGGAAGAGTGCAAATGTCAGTTCAGTTGATATATTCACTCTGGTTCAGTTTTGCTGGTGTATGGTAAAAATGCATTTATGTATTGAAAGCGGCAGTTTTCACAAATTTCAAGGCATGTTTGTATTCAAAGTTGATCAATGATAAAAAAGTATATTCTAGTCTTGAGATTCATGTTTGCACCTATTACGACTAAAAATCATTTGGCAAGAAAGTAAATTTATAAATGCAAAACTAAACCAACCTTGCATTAACATGGACCAGAATGCACTCTACATATCTGTATTTGCACTCTATTTACACTCTTCCCAAACGGAGTCAACTGGCTGGTTGTATCAGAGATTTGGGATCAAATCCCATCATCACCAGGGTTGGGGGGTTTGGGGCAGGGGAATGTTCTCCCCTGGTGTAGCCCCATGAATGAAAAAAAAAACAAATAAAAAATAAAAAAATAAAAACTTGAGACATCTTTTAAAACAGATAAACCATAAAGTTTCTCCCAATCAAGTGATGATGGATCACTAACAGCCCAACTTTCCATTACCCACCTATGCTAGTCTGAATGTTTAGAGAAGGAATCAAAATGACCCAATAATATTCTCTACCATCTTTTTAGGCCCAAAAGAATCTTCAGTTTTCCTCTCTCTGCCCTCTGTGGGATAATTTCTGTTCAAAAAGACTTGCTCCAAATCTAAAGTAAACCCATCATTGTAGGCAACTTTAAAAAGTTGAGAGATTGGATGGTTATTCTTATTTGGGCACAATTCTGATACAAACTGGAGTATATGGATAATATGTACTGAAGACTGAATATATAACCAGTGAAGAGGGATCCCTTCTTCAATGGCTGATCTGGATAAGCCACAAAGTTGTTTGAAGTGACAAAAATAGGTCATATTATCTAGAGAGCTTCCCTAATTGACCAGATTATATCAAACAAGTTTGCTACTTGGACTGTTAAATGAGATTTTCCTGAACAGCCAAGGAATCTTATACGTGGCAAATTAGTTTGGAGCTCGAAAGGAGTCTCCAAGATCTTCTCCCCACCTTATATCCATGGAAAAGTTTTCATCCCAGAACACCTTGTCGTTTGAACATGTGGCCAGTCCAGTGGCTCCCCTAAGGTGAATACATGTAGAAATGGTCCCTTCTAGACCCAACTAGTGAACACTTGTCAGGCTCTGCTTGTATCACATAAACAGGGTGGGAAACTTTTCACTATGCAACATTTCAGTTATAATTCCACCCTTTATGAAAGAGAAAAAAAAAAGATTCTGTTCTCCAACCCTTACACATGGAAACAATTATTAAGTGAAGAGAAGAAGAGGAAGAAGACGAACGGAGATGTTGAGAAAGAGGGTTGAGTTACTATTCACACCCTCAAAGTGAACAATTTATATTTAGATAGAAAATTACAGATTTGCCCTCTACTAGGTGACTGAATATGATATGAGGACTAAAGTGCCCTTGCCCAAATATATATTCTCAACACTCCCCTTCAAGCTGAGCATAGATATCTCCATCCCCAGCTTGCCTAGGTTATTATCAAGCTTGGGATTGTGAACTGCCTTGGTGAGACAATCAACAAGTTGATCTACTAACTTGACAAAATCCAAGAATATTTCTCCACTAGCCATTCTTTCTCTAATGAAGTGTCTGTCCATCGCAATGTGCTTTATGCAATCATGTTGGACAGGATTATGGCCGATATTTATGGTTGCTTGATTGTCATAATACAATCTCATTGGAACATCAACCTGTATTCCAATCTATGTCAACAAGTTCTTCAGCCAATAGTAATCCTAATACACTATGAGCCATAGCTCTAGATTCATCTTTTGCACTAGATCAGGCCCCAATAGATTTTTTTACCCTTCCATGACACAACATTACTTCCCACCAATGCACAATAACCAGAGGTGGATCTCCAATCATCCACAAAACTTGCCCAATATGCATCAGTACAAGCTTCAACCTCGAGATGTCCATGGTTGGGGTATAGCATTCCTTTACCAGGACATCCCTTTAAGTGGAAAGAATCTATTGAAAACTTGCATGTGTGAAGTTCTAGGTTTATGCATATATTGGCTCACCAAACTTGTTGAATAGGATATATCAGGCAGTCAAACACAAGCAGAGAATTCGAGCAACAAGTCTTTGAATAACACCTTTGTCTGAAAGAATGCCCTCATTATCAGCACTCGACTTATAATTGGGATCGATGGGAGTTTCAACAGGCTTGCACCCCAACTTTCCCACCTCTTGAAGTAGGTCAAGAACATACTTTCTCTATGAAATGAAAATCCCTTCCTTTGACCTTGTTACTTCAATTCCAAGGAAGTATCTAAGACTCTCAAGATATTTGATTTCAAATTCGGAAGCAAAGAAGGACTTCAACTAGGCAGTTTTAGAGTTGCCATCCCTAGTGACTATAATATCAACATAGTCACTTGGACATCAAACCTTCTTATAAAAAGAGTGTGATCAGCCTGTGATTGGGTGAATCCAATCTTTAGAACTACCTATTTGAATCTATCAAACCAAGCTCTAGGGGACTTCTTGAGGCCGTAAAGAAATTTCTTTAGATGGCATACCTTTCCTTCACTATCAGGGAAACCTACTCATGGGGGAAGATCCATGTAGACCTCCTCTTGATTATCACCATTGAAGAAGACATTCTTCACATCCATCAAATGTAAATGCCATCAATAATGAGTAACAAGAGAACATAATATGGGCCCTAGACATCAATATTATCAAAACAACATCACTTTTTCTATACTTGCAAAATATATGGTTCTACATTGCATGGAAAGATGACAAACTTCACATTGTAGGCTTGAATGAGACACAAGTTAACACAAACTGGGAAAGAAAAACTTGATGGAAATAAAAGACACTTGACCAAGATGGCAATGCCACAATTCCAAGGCTTAGTTTTTCACTTTGACAAGACTAGATCTAGCACAATAGTCCTTGCTCAAGGGTTTGATAAAAAATGTAAACTCCATTAGCCCCATTTCTAGTTCCAACCATCCTCCCCATGCTCAAGTCCTAAAATACACAACATGAAGGGAAAAAAATTATAGAACAATTATAGGATTTGGTAAGAGAGCTAACATATAAAAAAAAATTTATATAATTGTAGTACATGAATGGCAGAACTCAAGGAAAGGTTATTTGTAATCTTGACTTCACCTTGACCCAAGATTGGATCTAAGATCAATTAGCATCTATGATCTTACCTTTCCCTAGAGTTAACTTACATGAGGTGAAGTGAAAAGGCATACCAGTTATGTATGCATTAGCTTCATAATCCACAATCCAAGAACTAGAAGGAGAAGAATAGCATGCATGTGCAGTACTTGTTTTAGCAAAAACATTGGTGGGATTATTAGAGCTAGTAGAAGTAGAGGACCTAGTCTTCTTAAGCTGAGTCAAGAGATTCCTCAGTTTGTCTATCACATCAGAGTCATGTGGAGGATCTTGAACACTGGGAGCTTGGAAATCACCACCCACAATAGCTAAATGAGCATTCCCTTTCCTATTTTAAACCTTTCAAGCTTCAAGTGTGGGTTCAGCTTCCAACACTTGTCCTTGGTGTGTTTTGGCTTCTTGCAATACTCAAACACCACCTCATCAATCTTCTCATTTACACCATGTCTGCTTGTATTCTACCTAGGTTTAGAGAACATGTAAGCAGGGTGTTCAACAACTGTAGTTTGCATCATGTAAGCATTAGAGAATATGCAGTAAGCAAAGGAAACAATGTCTGTATTGAGGGCATGCTTCCTGGTGAAATCATAGTTAGCATTCAACCTTGCCAAGAAATCAAACACCCTATTATTCTTAATGTATTCCTGATATTGCTCGTCATCTTCAAGGTCCTTCCATTCTAGGGCCATTGTCCTCTCTCCCTAGACCCAAATTGAACATGACGCTATACAAATTAGCCATTTGGGATCCAACAAAAAATATCAGTTTTAAAGTTATTTACATCTCTTTTTTTTTTCTTTTTGTTTTTTGATGCTTATCATAACAATTTGGTTAATCTATCAGAACCATTTAACATTCTGTGAGTTTTAAACATTGCTTGAACCCATAATATCATGTAGCTTTGATGATTTGGAACAAGTTAATAATTTAAAAGGGTCTACCTGTGCATCTTTTATCATTACATAAAACAGCATTTTATGCTTATGCATATTTCACAGTGTTTTCACTGTGTCCATAATTTTTACAATATTTCTATATGACATTCTGTTATTTCTGACAATTCCTAATATTTGGGTGAACATATTTCCGCCAACACTGATATTTTCCCCTAGTTGTTAGATGGTTATATACATTTCAGGAATTCATTAAACCATGTAAGGAAGCTCCACATGCATATGGGGAAGGCCAAGATCAACTTCAGGCCTATAATTTAGTGTAGGCCTGGACATATCTTACCTCAAGCTGACCAGCCCCAATGCTCATCCCTATTCATAAAATAAAGAAAACTAAAAGCAAGTCAATAGTCATTTCCCTATTAAACTTGCATCATTATCAGCTAAATCTTGTCATTCATTTCAAAAGTCTAATTGCTTAAAAAATGTAAAAGAAAATTAGGAGTAGTTTATTACAAACTTGAAAATGTTGGCATGTGCAGGTAATTTAGAAGAAAATAAAAAAAAAAGATAAGAAATTTAGCAAAAACAGAAAGTGTCAGCATGGTCTACTAACCAACAAATGAGAGAAATCGAGTTCCTTATGCGTGACTGAAAATTCTATATCAAAAGGTGCAATCTGAAATGCAAAGAATGTCACCCCATTAGCTTTACATACATGCACATGTGCAAACACACACAACACATATATAGACATATCTATACATATATTAATGAATAACTTCATTTTGCTAAGAACAAGAATGAAGAAAGGAGACAACCTGCTCCCTTAAGATAAGCAGATGTTTGATAAGGAAAAGCTGTCCATCCATTGGAGATGATCTCTTTGCAATGAGTTTGCTCGCTTTCTGTACCATAAAAAGAAAAAAGTGTCAAAGAACAGATGTACAAGAATTAAGCAGCAACAAATCATTCGTTAAGACAGTGGCTCAAGAGCCGTGATGAATCCCCACTTAATCATGGAACAAGAAGGCATTACATAACTGTGCTTATTTTACCAAATATGTGCTAAAAAATTCAAGTATGCATACTGATCTAACCATAATTAGTTCACTGACCTGGATGGATATTGAGCAAACTTCAACTGCTTCCTGTTAGTGACAACAAAGAAACCAATTCAAAAGAAATTTTAACAGAAATACACACACACACACATACATACATATATATATATATAACAAGTCCTGCAGAGGAAAACACAAAGAAACAAATTATGCACCAATCTCTTTTAAAACATCCAAATACCTGTGCTAACCCAGTAAAAACAGCTGGTTCTAAGCATCGATACAACTTTGACAGACATGACAAAGTTTTCTCCAATGGTGGATACCAAGTTTTAAATACATCAGAATTTTCATCACCCTGTAGTTTTAATAAAAAAAAGCCAATGGTGTAATTTAAACAGGTTTCATACATAGGAACCTAAAGTAATAAAAACTGTCATAAACACATAAAAATACAGGAGTAGAGCTAATAGAAGCCTCTCAACTGAGATTCTAGTAAAATATGTGGTAAGTGCCCAATTAACAAAGCATAACAACCTAAAAGTCAAATCAAGTCCAGCTATCTGCTCAGAGGGGTTTACTACTCATGGATGCGAGCTCATGAGTAAACTGATGCAGGTTACATTAGTTATGAATATACAGAAACATAAAGAGCTGAATTATATAGCTGATGGGTTAGCTAAATCAGGGTCTCATAGGGAAATCTTGTATAGTGGTAGAACTGCGCTTGTGCAAATTCTGTGGTACACTGTTCTGCTATTTCTCTGTTGTACATTATCTCATGCATCTCTTTTTCCTTTAATTAATTTTGGTAATCTTGTCCCCCCCCCACCCAAAAAAAAAACAAAGAAAACAGTCAACAACATATAAATATCACTTGTTGCTTTCATTATTAGCACAAAAATATAGTGGGATAGGATATTTTACTGAAGTAGCTCCTGACACTGTCCCAGGCAGCCTCTCTAACTTAGCAGGATAATCCAAATCTTCATCGAAAGGAATGTAGTTTGCTATCTACATAACAACCAAAAGAGAGTTACAGCATCGAAGTAACATATTTAAATGAAAGTATGTAATGAAAAGATACATCAGTAAATGCTAGACACTAATAAAAGGTGCTAGACATGGTATTTTGGATAGCAAAAATTGACACACTCCAACTATTTTTTTTGTATACTACAGGCAATGTTCATAGTTTGTAAAACAAAAAAGAATGAACTTGTATTAAATATTAATAAGTTGGCATGCATGAAAAGTTAGAAAAACAATGAACAAAAAAGAGTTGAAAAGGAAAAGGATAAATATGATAAACTATATATTTTTTTTCTTGAGAAAGTTAGAGAAACAATGAACGAAAAAGAGTTGAAAAGGAAAAGGATAAATATGATAAATTAGACATTCTCTTTTTCCATGTAGCTTTGCCATGTATTTGACATGTTAAAATGTACATGACCTCCATATTACCAGGCAATGTTTTAATAGAATGCAAAACAAAAAATCATGTTCTTTAATGAATAAGCTGGTATATATGGAATTTAGAGAAATGGTGAACAAATATTGGTTGAAAAGCAAAAGGAGAAATATGTTAAATTAGATCATTGTTTTTTCTGTATAAGTATTGGCATGTATGTGACACGTTAAAATGTGCACAACCTCTTTTCAGGTTTCAGAAAATGGAGTGTAATTTATACTTCTCTCAGCTCATTATGTAAGAGCCTTAGGTAGATCAATGCAAAAAAGCACAGACTAGAAAAGGTAACCATTTGAAAAATGTAAAATTTTCTCTTCCTCTTTTCATGAACTCTTCAACCATGCTGTTTAGAGAGATAGTCGAGTTTCCAAGACACTTTTTACTTCCCAAACAATTTAAATTTCTTACAATAAATTAAAAAATTATTAATCAAGTAGTTTTGAAATATGCAAAAACAAATAGAATAGCTCCCTTGGTGTTAGACCAAGAGATCACTAGTTTTGAGTCCCCTTCAACCTACAAGTTTTTAAAATCTGCTTGTTTGGATAGTTTTTAACCCCAAAGAAGTGCTAGTAGCTCAGTCTTTATTGAGACGCCAACCCCTATAGGCCCTGAATTCATTGGCAACACTTTGTTTGTTGAGTCTCTGAATACACTACCAATGCTTGCCAATCCTGGGTTTCCTATGGAGCTCCCATCAAAATTCAGCTTTAATTTGTTCAGAGCAGGGGGTTTCCATTCCATCCCCATACTTTCTTTCTTCTTAGAGGAGTAAGCCACTTCTCCATGTCCACATAGTATCAGCTACTGAGAAGCTTTGGAAATGCTCAAGTACTTTTACCCAATGTGAAACTTTTTATATTTATTGTTTCCACCAGTTTTTTTTTTCTTTCAGAAAAAATGAGCATTTTGCAAATCAGCAGATAAAATGAAGACATTTCAACATAGAAATTTTACAATACAGCCCAAAAAAGGCTGTTTCCTTTGAACTCCTTGTTTAGCTATAGAATCAGCCATTCCATTTGCAGTTCTCCAAACCCATGTTAACGAGGCATTAAGTTCCCTTGCTATGGTTACTATCTCCCTTAACTGATGTCTGTAGTACCAAGGAAACTGCTTGAATTGGTCCAAGATATCACTGTTTTTGAGTCCCCTTCTATTTCCAAGTTTTTAAAATTAGCTTGTTTGGCGATTTTTACCCTTGAAGTAGAGCTAACAGTTCAGCTTTTAAAGAGTCACCTTCCCCTAAAGGTCCTGAGTACATAGCCAACACTTTGTTTGAGGAGTCTCTGATCACACCACCAATGCCTGCCATACCCGGATTTCCTATAGAGCTTCCATCAAAGTTCAGCTTTAACTTATTGTGACCTGGTGGCTTCCACTCCATCACTTTCTTTTCTTCATCTCTACAGTGTGTGCCACTTCATTCCAAGCTCTTACAATATCCGTAATTGATATATTTTGGAAGAGATGGAGTGATTTCACCCAATGTGCAACTCTTATCTTTATGGCCTCCACAATGGCCTCTTTTGTCCTATGTTTTTCATTGAAAATTCTTGCGTTCCTTTCTTCCCATATTGTCCAAATCACTGCTGCCCCTTCTGATTTCCACATCACCCTCCCTCTTTTTGTTGGCTGCCTTAGAAAGTTTGGACCAAAGAGGCTTATTACATTCTGGGGAGCCCTCCACCTAGTTTCCACCAGTTCTTTTCATTTGCACTTCTCATTGAAAATTCTTGCATTCCTTTCTTCACAAATAGTCCACACCACAGCCACCCTAACTGATTTCCACATTGTCCTTCCCCTTTTTGTCATCTGCCTTAGAATGTTTGGGTTGAAGAGGCTCACTACATCCTAAGGAGTGCTCCACCTGTAACCAAATAGAGCAAAAAAACTCCCAAACAAACAGCACATAAGGACAATAGATCAATAAGTGAGGAAAGAATTCACCATTTGCATAACAAAGACAGCACACATGAGGGGAGAAGCATGTATATGGCCTCCTCTTTTGAAGCATGTCACAGGTGTTCAACTTTCCAAGAAAAACTTCCCAACATAGAGCTTGAATTTTGAGTGGAATGGGCTTGCTCCAAATCTCTTTCACTGGGAAATCCTCTCCCCCCACAGTTGTTTGCACAAGGGAGTTAAAAGAAGAAGCAGAGAAAAAGATACCATCAGATGAGGCGGACCAAACTCGAGTGTCCTCCATAGATTGAAGCAAGAAATCTGATTTTAGATTGCCAAACAACCGAATAAAGCTTTCACACTCATTATCCCTCAAACCTCTCCAGAAACCAAAGTCCCAATCGACACCAATTTGAGAAAAGATGACAAAATTTGATATAGGTTGCAACCCACACCAGAAAGGGGCATCACCCAACCAAAGATCTTCCCCAAAAAAGAACCCTAGAACCACACCCCACAACAAACCTGATGAAATTAAAAAAAATGGATATACCTCTTGTATTGCTTTCAAATGAGAGTTCAAGGTCAATGTAGGAGCTACCTTTGCATCCCAGCTGTTATTCACCAGTCCACGAATGCTTTTTATAACCTTGTGTCACAGCTCGTCTCTTTCCAATGAAAACCTCCAGAGCCATTTCCCTAGCAGCAAAGTGTTTCTTTGAACTATGTTCCACAGCCCTAGATCTCCTTTTTCTTTTGTCTTGTAATCTTGTTCCCACTTTACTAAATGGTCTCCCTTTTCATCCCAGGTTCCCAGAGAAAGTCCCTTCATAAGTTTCTCTAACTCCCTTGCTACCCTCACTGGAACTCTAAAGGTGGACAGAAATAAACTCGTAGGTTGGCTAAGGCTGCTCTTATCAAGGTTATTCTTCCACCAATGAGAGTTCAAGGTTCCCTCCAAAGTCTCGGTTATCACTCTCATGCTTTCATCTTCCAAATTCGTTCCTACTATACAACTCTTCCCTCAATTAATCTCCAATTTGGAGACCGGTTCAAAGGAATTAATGATTTCTTACAGATTTATTATAGACTCTTAACTTCCTCCCTCATAGAATAAAATGATATCATCTGAAACTGCAAATGTGTGACTGCGACCTCAAATATTCCTACCCTTCATCCTCTAAACAGATTATTCTGATTGGCCTCCAAGATCATCCTACTTAGGACATCCGTAATTAAGGTGAACAGGAAGGGAGATAGCGAACCCCCTTGTCTCAACCCCCATTTTACTGGAAAGTAATCTCTAGCCACACCATTAATCAGAATCGAATATTGTACAAAACTTAAGCATCCTTTCATCTGCACCCTCCACCTATTCCCCAACCCAATTTTCTCCATGCTTCTAGAAGGAAAGACCAATCCACAAAGTCATAGGCCTTCTCTAAGTCTAAGTTGTAGACAAGCCCTTTCTCCTTTCCTCCTCCTGTTTTCTACTACACATTCATTGACCACCAAAATCTGATCTACAATTTGCCGTCGTTCAACAAAGGTTCCTCAATGTTGTGAGATTACCAAGGACTGTACCTTTTTCAGTCTCCTTGCTAGAACTTTTGCTATGATTTTATAGTGACTACCCCCTAAGCTTTTTGGTTTGAAACCCTTTGGGACTTTTGCTTCCTTATTCTTGGGGATTAGGGCAATGAAAATTGAATTTATTCCTTGAGACATTTCCCTTCCAGATAGAATTCATTGAATTGTAAATCTCCTTTTATCAAATCCCAACAATCTTGATAAAAGGCCAAGGAGAAGTTGTTGAGCCTAGGGGCCTTAGATAAAACCACCTCTCTTATCTCATCTAAAGGTCAAATAGGTACCTTGTTCACTGAAAAAGGTCTTGACAATCACCTCTTCCCTGGTTATCTCTAGACCATCTACTTCCAACCTATCAATTAGGTTTTTCCTTCTTCCATTGGCTAAGGAGTGAAAATTTTGTATTACCATCCCCTTCTAGAAGCTACTTGCATCTAGATTTTTGCTTCTAGGAGATCTCTTCCTTTCTAAGAACCTCTTCTAAATCATACATTAGCCTCTGCCTTTCCCCTCTCTCTTCTCCATTCATATTTCTAAGATCTTCTTTCTTATCTAACTCCTCAATCCTTGAATTATTTTTTTTTTCTTTAGTCTCCTCCAACTTCCCAAAGAGATTCTTATTCCAAGACTTTATTTTCTCTTTTAATCCCCTTGTTCTCCTCAAGAATTTGATCCTTTTCTTCACTCCTCTCCTAACTTCTACCAGAAACATTTGACATTCCCTACAAAGGTGGGGGTCCTCCAGCCACATACTTTCAAACCTAATAGAGAGGGGCACCAGCCGAAGTTCCTTGAGCTTGAAAATAGGGCAATGATCCAAGGTAACTCTAACCAAGGCTTTGGATATCAAGTGCTTCAACATAATTTTCCAATCCAAATAAAAAAGGAACCTATCTAATTTAGAGATAACCAAAGAATTCTGGAAGTTTGGCCAAGTGTAGTCAACTTGCAACAAGGGGAGCTCCTTCAGTTCAAAAAGATCCACAAACTCATTAAACTTCCTCATACTTATAGCAACTATTTGGCTCAGACTAGTTGTCTCTAATGAAAACCTTATCACATAAAAATCACCACCCAAACACCACGGTCCCCTCCCACAATCCTCTAACTACACTTAACTCTTCCCATAAATAAATCTTGTCTCTACGAGTTTGGACCATACACATTTGTCCAAGCCCATTCCTTACCATTTGTCAGTCTATTGAACTTGATTGACACTAGGAATTGCCCTACTAGATCCTCCAATCTTTCCAACTATTCATTCTTCCAAATAGTAAGGAGTCCTCTTAAGGCTCCCCAAGATGGTGCAGATACCCAACTCAGACCCCTTGTACCCCAAATGCTCCTAATCCATCTTCTGTCCATCTCTTGAATTTTTGTTTCTTGCAATAATACCACATTTGGCTTCTCCTTTCTAAGGGCCTCTTGTTACTTCGCACTCCCTAACGCTCTCACATTCGAACTTAGAATCTTCATGACTACACTAAAGATTGGACCCACCCAGAAAATAGAGCCTAATCTAACAACCTTCCACTCTTTTACCCCCCCTGCTCTCCTCTATCATAGTCAATTTCACTAATCAACTTTTCCACTTCACTTTTCTTCCTTTTCCAGCCTTTTACCTTTCTTGTGTACACCTTCACACCTAAAGGTTTCTCTAGATTGGCCCTCTTCTTTTTCTTCTTGGGAAAAACCCTAAGTTATACCAGACTTTTCCTAATTTCTATATCACTCTCTTCAGGTCTAGGGTGATAACATTCTCTTGCTTAACTTCCCGAACCAACCTGTTCCCTCTCTTCTCCTTCTAACTCCAGAAAACTCTGAATTTCTAATTTCCCCTTCTACTCCTTTTCTACCACCTCTATCTCCCCCGCTTCACCTGTTTACAAAGCAGTTCCAGGCTTTGAGGAAAAAAAGATTTTAGGCATCCTTTGACTTCTGAGCTGAGGCTGGATCTGATACAACCTCATGCTGGTCGGGATCCTGCAAATAAGAGGACTCCACAACTTCTTGGGAAAGGTGAACTTGTGGTACTTCGCTTTGCATCAGGACGCAACCCAGGCCCACAAAGTTGTGGTCCACCCTTCGGCTCAGAGTAAGACCATCTTTTCTCTCCCTTAGCCACTGACGAGACCTCTCCACAATCAGCATCAGTCTCACCAGGCCCAACCTCCTTCAACAGAACCATGGCACTTGAAGAGTCTTCTACAAACAATATCTCCATCCCCTAACCTCCTGCATACCTTAGTCGAGTCTAGGCTTTCTATGCTCGACGATTTGTTAATCTCTACATTCCCCTCAAATTGTACATCGTTCCAGACACTATCTGCATCTGACTCCTCTCTTTCTTCCCTGTTAAACTTTGGATTTGGTTAACCTAGGGTGGTAAAGTTCTTTTCTGTTACCAGCTTCCAAGCTAAATTAGTCGTCGTCCGGTTAACCAATGCCTGAGTAACCCTAACCAACCACTTGGTCTTCATCATTACCGCTGCAACTCTCTGATTATCAATTAGCAATAGAACCAATCAAAGGGGACTGATAGAGCCAGCTTATCACCCCCAATCAACTTCAGTGTACAAGGCACATGACTCAATAAAGAGTCATGCACCTTACAACGAAAGGTCGACCCCTCCCCACAGTTTAAACCAGATTGGGCTGGTCCACTCCGCTTACACTGCTCGAAAACTGATCTCTTTAAATTTAATAGAGGCACCCTTCACAGCAGCTTGTTAGGCACACCACCTTTTTCTGAGACAATCTCTACAAAGGATTTCAATTGAGCCATCCAATCTTGGCTATTAAAAACCCTACATTCATTAAAATGGTGTGCCTGTTGTAGCCCTTCTTTCTCAAGCAACATTTGGGTTTCCAATTTGAGAAACCTGTTTGAAAATCCTTTTGACCGACCTACCTCCACATGGTGCCTATCATTTTTCACTTCCTAGCAACATGTATCCCAGCAACCCACCTCACCATCTTCTTCCTTTCTCCTCCCTCCCCAGAACGATGCTTTGACTTCTGAAGCTAGCCACACCTTATACCATAGACTCTAGTTTTGAAGATTCAAAGCCCTTGGCACCATCTCTGGCTTAACTCCAAGAGTCTTAATCCTTGTAGAACTCAGATCCTTGATATTGAAAGCTAGTAACAGATCTCCCAGGGCAAGATCGGCTTTGTGGAGGATGGCCTCCTTCCACAAATGGAAAGGCAGACTACAAAGATTGAGAACAAAAGCACCATTAGCGATCAAAATCTCATTTGATAGGGGGCACTAATGATTTAACACCACTACTCCCTCTGGTCTCAACAGCTGAAGTTTCCAGTTCCACACTGCTGACGTCTAGTAATGCCTTGCCATTTTTGAAGGGTTCGAAACGAATCGCTGTGTTTATTGCCAATTTCTTTATCACATCCTCCAAAATATTTCCCCAGCCTGGGATTTCTTTCTTTGTTTTAGTCACATATCTCCTCTCCCATTCTTCTTTGATTCTTTCCACAGATAGTTTAGATTCTGTAGCTGAAAATCAGACTGGCACAGAAATGTTTGTACAACTTGCTGCTTTCTTATCTCCTGAGTCCATGCTCTCTCATGAAAGCTACCGTCCCCTGCTTTCTTATCTACTGTTGTACAAGAGAAAGGGAGAGAGGAGAGGAGAGACAAAAGGACTGAGAGCCCAAAGAGATTCCTGCAGGTGTGCAGTATGTTATTATTTATACTAGGGCGACTGTACAACTTAAAAATAAGAAAGAAATTACAAAAGTACCCCTGTGGTACCATACATATATAAAATAGCATCTGTTAACACTCCCCCTCAAGTTGGAGCATAGACATCAATCATGCCCAACTTGTCACAAAGATCATGATGTCTTGAGTGGTGTAGTCCTTTTGTAAAGATGTCTGCAAGTTGGTTCTCAGAGCTGACATTGGGAGTACACACTTCGCCTGTGATGACTCTCTCTCTAATCAAATGCTTGTCGATTTCGATGTGTTTTGTTCTATCATGTAGCACTGGGTTAGAAGCAATGTTTATGGCTGCTTTGTTATCACATAATAGAGTCATAGGCTTGTCCACTGGGAAACCCAACTCACCCAACAGATTCTTTATCCACATACTTTTAGCCACTTCGTGAGCCATTGCACGATATTCAGCTTCAGCACTGAATCTAGCCACCACACTTTGCTTTTTACTTCTTCAGGTAACAAGGTTTCCTCCTATAAAGGTGCAGTAGCCACTAGTAAACTTTCTGTCATTTTGAGATCCAGCCCAATCTGCATCAGTATACACTTCAACTTTCAAATGTCCATGTCCTTGAAATAACAAGCCAGCACCAGGAAACATTTTAAGATATCGGAGGATTCTTTCTGCTACTTCAAGATGAGTGGACCTAGGTGCATGCGTGAACTGGCTAAGGACACCAACAACATACACAATGTCTGGGCGGGTCATAGAGAGATATAACAATCTCCCTACAAGTCTCTGAAACTGTTTCACATCCTTGATAGGTTCACCTTGGCTGTCACCTAATTTATGGTTGGGATCAATGGGAGAGTCAACTGGCTTCACTCCCAGTAACAATTATATCATCAACATATACTATTAAAGCAGCAATTTTACCTTCTCCTCTTTTCAAAAATAGTGTGTGATCTGATTGACATTGCTTGTATCCTTTTTGCTAAACTGCAACATTGAATCTGTTGAACCAAGCTCTTGGTGATTGTTTCAGCCTGTATAAAGACTTCTTCAACTTGCACACTTCAGTTCATTGCTTGTATCCATTCAAGAATGCATTCTTGATATCAAGCTAATGTAGATCCCAATCCAGGTTAGCAACAAGAGAGAATAGAACTCTAATGGAGTTCATCTTGGCAACAGGAGCAAAAGTTTCTGCATAATCAACTCCGTACTCTTGTGTAAACCCCTTTGCCACTAAACGAGCTTTATACCTCTCCACCGTGCCATCAACCCTATGTTTGACGATGAACACCCATTTACATCCAACTGGATCCTTTCCGTTAGGAAGACCTACAAGTTCCCATGTGCCATTTTTATGAAGGGCATTAATTTCTTCCTTCATGGCATCTGTCCTTTCAGGTACTAAAAGAGCTTCTGCCACATTCTTGGGGATAGGGACACTACCCATAGAAGTAAGAAAAGCACGAAAAGAGGGTGAAATGTTCTCATAGGAAACAAAGTTGGAAATGGGGTGTTTGGTGGTGCACAATCTAACACCTTTCCTGTGAGCAATAGGAAGGTCAAGGTTATTAGCAACAGAGGTATCAATTGCAATAGAATCAGGGACATCATTGGGAGCCAAGTTACCTGAGTGAGTATGATCCGCCCCCGAGGAGTTTGATGGCACTGGAGGTACAACTTCTAGATTCTCCACAGCTCTTGAATTTGGTTGGCCTTTGCGACGACGGAAGAAGACAGGAAAAGGCGGAGGATCAAGAAGAGGAGGGAGCTGAACTAGTTTCTCCTCATGCCTACACTCCCCCTGAGGAGAAACAAAAAAGAAAGGCTCATCCTCAAAGAAAGATACTCCCATGGAAACATAAAATTTCCGAGAAACGGGATCAAAACAACGGTATCCCTTTTGAGTAAATGGGAAGAATGGGAATCCAAGGAGTAGCATGAGAATCCAATTTCCCACGAGTGGGAGACAGATTTTGGATAAAGCACCAACAACCAAATACAGGAGGAGGAATGGGAAGAAGGGGGGCCTTAGGGAAGAGAAGCTGATGTGGGGCTTTGTACTCTAACCACCGAGAGGGCATACGGTTAATAAGGTAGGTAGAACAAAGAACAGCCTCAAGCCAAAAAGGTATGGGGACATTCATATGGAGTAGTAAACCCCGAGCCACTTCAAGGAGATGTCGGTTCTTTCGTTCAGCAACACCATTTTGTTGTGGTGTTCGGGCACAAGAGCTACGGTGAAGTGAACCACGCAAAGCAAAGAACTCCGTGAGATCACTATGAAAATACTCTTTCGCATTATCTAACTGAAAGATTTGGATTTCAGTTTGAAATTGAGTGAAGACCATCCGCTGAAAATCTTGGATAATTTTTTGTACTTCCTCCCTGGTTTCCATGGGATATACCCAAATATATCTAGAATAATCATCAATGAGGGTAATAAAATACTTGTAACCACTCTCAGATGGTAAAGCAACAGAGCCCCACACATCAAAATGAACAATGTGAAATGGAAATTCAGATTTACTATTTTTTGGAAGAAAATGAGTTCTACAATGTTTACTCAATTGACACGTTTGACAAGAGAAATCTGAAACAGACACTGACTTAAACAGTCCTGGAAACACAACTTTTAAAGACTCAAAAGACAAATGACCAAGGCGACAATGCTATAAATAAACTTGACTCTTACAGGACTGACTCATAGACTCTGTAGCATGAAGACCAACCTTATTCTCCAACATGTAAAGTCCATCAACCATACGTCCTCCACCAATCGTCCTCCCTGAGGCTAGATCCTGGATCATACAGTAAGAAGAGAAAAAGGTCACTGAGCAGTTTAAGGAATTAGTAACACTACTAACAAAGAACAAATTAATGGGAAATTTTGGAACATGTAGAACATCAAAGAGGGTAAGCCCAAGGGGAAGAGAGATGGTTCCTTGACTGGCTATGGAAGCATATGATCCATCATCTAGTCTCACCTTGTCTCTTCCTGAAAGAAGGTGATAGGTTTGAAAGTAAGAGGACATACCTGTCATGTGTTTTGACGCTCCAGAATCAATGATCCAGGGAGAGTCAAGGGTATGAGAAGCAACATGGAAAGCTGTGGCAAAGTTACCTGATGTAGATGCGAATGAGGTTGAGGGAGGAGCATCCATCTGACGAATTGCTCTACCATAGAGCTCTAAATGGTCACGGAAGGAATTCATAATATCCTCCCTTGGGTCAGATCCTGAGGAATATGTCTGAGTCACAGTATGGATGGGGGGCTGATTCTCTCGAGTAGCCATGTTGGCCATAGTGTGTTTCTTTGTACCTTGCTGTCCTGACCTTTTATTCACATCTGAACTTTGCTTCTTATTCAGATCTTGAGCCCATTTCGGTTTCCCATGAAGACCCCAGCATGTATCTCTGGTGTGTCGGGGTTTCTGGCAATGAGTACACCACAATTTTTCTTTATCTTCCATTTTTTTCTAGAGATCTCCTTTCCTGGAAGAATTTCCCACACTGGTAGAGACACCCCCTTTTGTTGCCAACACAACTGCATCTCCACCAGGGTTGTTCATCAAATTCCTTCTGCTCTCTTCAGATTATACAAGAGCATAAACTTCCTGAACTGATGGAAGATCCTTAGAACTAAGAATCTAGACTCTGATAGATTCATACATAGGTTTCGAACCATGTAAGAAGGCAAACACTCTCTGTTGGGAGACAAGTTTCTTGTACAATTTTGCATCCTCGTCACATTTCCAATCCACACTCTAGTAATGGTCCAACTCCTTCCAGACAGAAGTCAAGTCAAAGTAATATACCAATAGACACCTCTCCCCCTGTTTACAAGTAGACGACTCTGCATGTAGTTGATAGATCTTTGCATAGTGTCGCAGTTCTGAATATGTAGATTTGGCTTGTTCCCAGATCTCATATGCCGTTTCAGCCCACATGAAATTCTTCCTTATTTGAGATTGCATAGAGACTAAGAGCCAAGACATAACCATGCTGTTTTCCTGATTCCATCTATCATATTCAGCACTCCCAGAGTGTGGTTCTTTAATTCTCCCATTAATATAACCTATCTTCCCCCTTGCAATGATGTGCAGCTTGATCCCTCTTGACCACTCTAAGTAATTTAAACCATCAAGAGGGACAACAGCCATGGGAAAGGATACCCCCACTCATTCCATTCAGCATTGAGGAAACTCCAGATGTAGCAGAATCTTCACCACTCATGATTTCAGATTTAAAAACAACACCCCAAAAAAAAGGAACACAGCCTCAAAGAGTTATTACAGAAGGTACCAGCCACTTCCAGACCTTCAGTCCACCAAAAAACTGCTGTTGCAGCACACAAACAAGGTCCTTATGACCTATGGTTTCACAGGGTTCCAAAAAACAAGACTGCTGTTGCAGCACATAAACAGATCCTTATGACCTACGGTTGCACAGGGATCAAACAACCCCACAACAGAAAGGAAAGAAAGAGGTGAAGCTCACCACACATCTAATCGGTAGACCTGGAACAGGTCCAACATCAGGGCAGCCGAACAGTTAATGAGAACAAAGTAAAAAAAAGGAGGTTACTTCAGTCGAACACCAGGGCAGCCAAACAGCAGGTGAACATCAGATGATAACTTCTGAAAGTTTCAGTCGAACATCAGGGGAGCCGAACAGCAGATGATAATTTCTGAGAACCTGTCACCCTCGAAACAAAACCTTCTACATGCTGGAAGCCGAACAGCAGATGGACACAACTGGAAGATGAACAGACAGACTGCTCGACTTCACCTTTCAAGCCTGGACGACCTGCTCTGATACCATGTTGTACAAGAGAAAGGGAGAGAGGAGAGGAGAGACGAGAGGAGAGACGAGAGGACTGGGAGCCCAAAGAGAATCCTGCAGGCGTGCAGTATGTTATTATTTATACTAGGGCGACCGTACAACTTTAAAATAAGAAAGAAATTACAAAAGTACCCCTGCGGTACCATACATATATAAAATAGCATCTGTTAACATCTACCAAATCCTTCATTTGATCTTTAGTGTCCCCTACAGGTCTGTTCATTGATTTACTCAGATTATCTGTCAAGACCAAGAAATATTGAAAAGCTTACTCTATCTGTTTCCAGCTTAGACTCTCTTTACCTTCTGGGATAAAGACCAACCTTTTCTTCCCAGGGTTGAAGAACTCAGCCAGTTGCACATACACTCCACATGTATTCTCCAGAATTTCTGCCCAGCAAGTGGTATCACCTTCCCTATAAGAACCTCTCCAGTTTACCTTCCGTTGTGAATGTATGGCTCCTTCGATGAAACCTTTGAACCACAACATGGCTTTCCCTTTTAGCAGTACAGTCGCCTTCAAGTGTTCAATGAATTTCAGAACAGCCCCTCATCTAGTTTTTACCTCTTCCAAGACAAAGGTTTTGGCCTCAATTCTGATTTTCTTTCTCCAGACATTTGCACGAACAAAGTTCCTCTCAGCATCCATCTTCCAAGGAATTTGCTGGTGATGATTGTGCTGAGAAGGAGAAAGGTCCATCTCAATAGAAGTTTTGCAGCTCAATCTAAAAATGGTGTCTTCTCTATTAAATAATTTTACAAGGCTCTAATATGGAATCAAGTGGAGAGAACAGAGGTAAAAGGAGTTTAGGGAAATCCTATTCCACCAAGGGTTGAAGAATTTTCTTGGCTGGCTTTGGACAGTACCCTTACCTTGGATCATATTCAACATAGGGGCACACAGTTGGCTGGTAGGTGCAACTTATGCAAAGCTGCTGAGGCGAATGAACTTCTTTTGTGGTCAGTTCAAAATGGATTTCTTTGATCCTAGATCTCAGGGAGAGATCTTTTTCCAATAGCCTACATCACATGGAAACACTAAAGCAAAGATAGCTTGGAGCTGTGTCCCCTTTGCCATTTTCTAGGAAATTTAGAAAGAGAGAAATAGAAGGATTTTTTAAGACAGCTCCAGGAAGAGATCAAATGCAATGCTTTGTAAAAGAAGAATTATGGATTGGATTCTCATACTACCAGAATTTGAAGGAGTGTCAGAGGATCTTGGAGATGGTTTTTGGTCTCTTTTTGAATTAGATAAAAGTGTTGTTTTTGTGTTTTTTTCTGGATGTTTTTTGTTGAAATTGTATTGCTGGAGAAATTTGTGGGGATATCTCATTCTCATCAGCCGATCTGATTTACTTCCTTCTTTTATTAATGTTTTTTCTTTTTATTTATTACCAAAAAAATTACTTATGTACAGATCATCAATAGCTGACACAATCCTCAGAATGTGAGACATGTGGCATCTGATGGGGCACATCTATTGCATCCCCAAGCCAGACTGAAGGTACATACACATGCTCACATGCATGGACACAGATATAGATGATCAAATAAACAAAATAAGGGATGAACAAAATAGTAAAAAAAAAAAACTTAAGTGGAATACCTCATCACGAATATGTGTTCGTGCACGAAAAGTCAATCTCTCGTGAACATCTGCTAGAATTCTATATAATGTTGGACGTAACCCCGCTAAAGACTCACTCCTTCTACTCAGTTGTTCTCCCAGGACTTCAACTTTAAGAATATCAACAAGTTCACAAAGAAAATCAAGATTTGCTTCATGAATAAGTTTTGGGCGAAGTGTATCATATAAATAAATGCACCTGCAAAAAATTAGCTAACCATTGTGAGACTAGTGACATAAGAAAGCAAACCCATGTGGTTAATTGATGAAACTTATCATGAACAACATACAAAAAATCAGACATGATAACCGGAGAGGGATGGAAGGGGTTTAAGAAATAAATAACTAATGATATATCAATACAGCAAACAGAAGCAACTCAATCACTTGCTATCTTGTAGACAAGTTGTATCCACTTTCTTGGCAGTCAAGGGCACATTAGATCCTCCTGTACCCTGTAATCACTTCTAAATTCTAATTTCTTCGGTTTGACTAAACAACGCAACTTGTTACCTAACCCCAAAAGCCACTGGAATATAATGCAAGTCAACCAAGCAGAGTTGCATCTCTTACCTCTTTGGTACCTCCTAAATGGAATAGCATAAAGTTTAATTTTGACAACAATAGCCTTGAAAACCCACTAAGATCAGGTACTGCAGGGGTTTTTTGGAACCACGATAGAGGGATTTTGGTCATAATATATTGGCCCCACTGGAACTGGAAACTTCATAAGTGCATATCTATTTTCCCATTTACAAGGGATGAGGTTAACTAAACCCTTGGGTTACAAAGAGAATCCTCTAATCACCAGTTTCTGAATATAAATTTGTGAGACAGATCTACTCTCATTTTTGTCAGTTGTTAAATCTGTCTTGGTGCTTTCCTGGAAACTTTGAAAAGCACTTAAACTCTTCAAAGTTAAGGGGTTTGAATGTGAAATGAAGAAAGTTATCGAATACTGTCCCTGCAGCATCTACTTGGTGCATATGGAAGGAGAGAAATCAGTGGATATTTCAGAACCTGATCTGTTAACTTGAGGAGCTAATTAAGAAGGTTATGGGTACCATTCACTCTTGGATGGCAGCAACGGTTCATTTCAGTAATATTTCCCACCACAATTATTCTGATCCTACCACTTTGTTTTTTTTCCAAATACCTACAAGTGTTGCAAGGATTTTAGAGAAGAAAATGAGGGCATTTTTGTGGGCAGGATGGAGGAACAGTTTTAAATTCAATCTGGTGAGCTGGAAATTTATGTGCCAGCCTAGAAAATTTGGAGGCCTTGGCATCAGAAATATTAAATTCATTAAAAAAGATCTTCTGGGTAAATGGTGTTGGAGATTCAGTAAAGAGAGATACAGCCTATGGAGAAGGATTATTGAAGACAAATATGGGCTCACACAGCTTGGTTGGGATTCAGGCCCTGGCCTATCCCCAAAGAGGTGTGCTATATGGAGCAACATAGCCTCTATTCTCCCTGATTTCTTAAAGGGCAACAGATGCAAGGTTGGTAAGGGTAATCGCCTCAAATTCTGGCACGATTGGTGGTGTGGGAACCTGGCTCTACAGGAGAAATTCCCTTCTCTTTTTGACGTTGCACTTGATAAGGATGCTGTGGTTGAAGACTGCTTTGATTCTGTGAATGGGGAGGTTGTTGGAGCCCCACTTTTCGAAGAAGTATCAATGATTGGGAAATCAGCCCACTGACTGAGCTGTTAAGCCTTGTTCAAAGCATTCCGCCTAATCCTCAGATTGAAGATGAAAGATTCTGGTCTTGGAGCTTCTCAGGCAAGTTTCCCCCTCAGTCCTACAACAACTTGGTGTCTTGCGAGGACATTAATTTCCCTTGGGCTTTGATCTGGAATTCCCATGCCCCATCCAAGGTTGCCTTCCCGCTTTGGTGTCTTACCAAGGGCATCAACAAGTCGAAGCTCAATAAAAACCGTAGCAAGATGGGCATGATAGATATCTATATTCAGCTTGAGGGAAAGCGTTGAGATTGTGTGTTGTGGCAGGGGCATTCTTCTTCCTACCACCACTATTGTCGCCAACGTCTCCTTGAGTTTTTTCAGCTCACCAGAGACCTTGTACAGACCAATCTCCATTGATCAATCCTGTCCTCCAATGGCTGATCATTTTTTAGGGAAGTTTAAGCATTCATTAAAGAAAGAAAAGTACACAAGAAGATGTACATAGCTGGGGTAGAACCCCAAAGCTTAGAGAGGAGGAATACTATCACTATACAGCTCTTCAAAAAATATACCCCATTTGGCTAATCCATCTACTATGTGATTTAGTTCCCTAGGAATCCGAGTTAGTCTTGCATTTAGGCAGTTCAGGGAGTCCCTAGCCTCTACAAAGTAACAGTTCAGTCTCCAAGGTCCCCCCTTCCTTTTCCTTTACCCATTTTATGGTAGTTGCTGAGTCCCCTGCAATTATTAAGTTCTGAATTCCCAGGTTTTTCACTATTCTGATTCCTATAAGAGCCACCATTACTTCAGCTTTGTAGAGTCAGCCAAACTAATTGGACCACTGAAAGTCCCCCTTTCATCCCTTAAACAACCTCCAATTCCAGCTAAACCAGGATTGCCTGAAGCGCTTCCATCAAAGTTTAGGGTCGTCACACCTTCATTGAAAACATGTAGTTGTGTCAAGCTTGCTTGTTGAGGGTGTGGGTGAAACAGAAAGGTATGAGCATCTATGTTGATGTCATTGACTGAAAGACCTCTGAACAGATCCGAGTTGACATCCCAGAGGTTACAGAGGCAATTGATGATGTCTGAGGTCAGCTCGTCAATGGGCCTGAATTTTTTGTCAAACAGGCATTTGTTTCTTTCCTCCCAAACTCCCCACATTACTATATGTAGATTGTAGTATAGTTTGCCAATAAACTTTGACTCTTTTGCTTAGTCCTGTTCCTCGCCACTGATGCACAAAATCCAGAATATGCTCTGAGAATACCCAACTGTAACCAGCCAGACTCAAGAATTTTTTTTTATAAGTAAAAATAAATAAATACACACACACACACACACACACACACACACACACACACACACACACACATATATATATATATATATATATATATATATATTAAAGAGAAAAAGAGGTTACAGCAATAGGTGACAAGACGTCACCCGAATACAAAGACCAAAATTCAGATTAAAGAACATTCTCCACAGCACATATCTGAAAATCCAGGAATTCTCCTAATCTAAAACCAAAGTCTTCTCTTTCTGCTTGGCTGAACTCTGGAAAAACCAGCAACCAGTCTACCACTGATCTGCCCACAGCCGCAACCATCTTGTCCGTGCTGCACTGTTTATCATCAAATATCCTTCTGTTCCTCTCCTTCCAAATGTTCCAACAGATTGCAAATGGTATGCATCTCCATAGAAAATTTACCTTCTTGCTCCCAGTCAGCCTGGGCCAAGTAGAAAAGATTTCTGCTGTTGAAGCTTGGTGAAAGTCTGAGGCCCCAAACAAAGATGTGAATACTTTCCATAAGAAGCTTGAGAACTTACAAGAAATGAATAGGTGAGTGGTATCCTCTTCCTGCCCCTCACACAGACAGCATCTGTTAGCCATGCTAAAGCCTCTAGATTTCAGACGATCAACTGTCAATACACTGTCCATGGCTACCAACCAGGCCAAAGCCTCAACTCTTGGGGGGACTAGGTTTCCCCAGATGCCTTTAATGTGACTTGAGGCTGAGATAGAACCACTGAGAGCCATATAGCATGACTTAACTGTGAATTTTCCATTCTTCCCCTCCTTCCACCAGAGCTTATCTCTCTGCTGAAATACAGGTTGTGTCCCCTCAAGTTTTTCTAATAGCAGTATGCATTCTTCAACTTCCATGTCCAGCAGAGGCCTCCTAAATTTTGGGCTCCAAATCAACTGGTCCTCCCTTCTTTCATAACAATTACTCAGTGATCTCAGTCTCTGATAATCTGTACAGTGTCGGGCATAGCTCGCATAGCTTACCCACCCTACACTTCTCACCCTCCTAAAATCTGATTTTAGAACCATGATCCCCTTCCAAACCCCATATGAAGCTCTCACCCTCCTTGCTTCCCAGCCAAACCTTACCATTCCATATTTCCCAGCCACAGACCTCCTCTGCAGTGAATTCTCTTCTCTCCCTAAATAAAACCTCCACAACCATTTCCCCATGAGTGCTCTATTAAAGATTCTCATCTCCTTATCCCAAGCCCACCCTTCTCCTTTGGTAAACACACCTTATCCCAGTGTACTAAGTGAAATTTCTTACCACCTCCTCTTCCAGCCACACCTTCCCAAAGAAAGTCCCTCTGGAGCTTCTCGATCCTTTCAGCTACCTTAGGTGGAACCTTTAGTAGAGACAAGTAGTATGTTGGAAGGCTAGATAAAACACTTCTGATTAGAGTCACTCCCCCCAATGGATAGATATTTGTCTTTCCACCCATCTAGCCTTATCTCTACTCTCTCTCCAAGAGAGGTTTCCACAGATTTACTGATTTCATTGCACCACCAATCTCCAAGAGAGGTTTCCAAGACATCAGCACACTCCCTCAACACATCCCTCCCCACCTCCCCAACTGCAATTATTATGCTCTTTGAAAGGTTAATCTTCAGACCTGATAACAACTTGAAGTTTGCCAGCACTGCCCTCAAGTTCAGCAGCTGTTCCACCTTTGCATCCAGAAAATTAGAGTATCATCTGCATATTGCAGATGAGTAATGCAAGGTCCATCTCCTCCTACCTTGAAATTCTCAATTAAGCCCAATTGACCACTTTTCTCTAGAAATAAGTTCAATATCTCCATCACCATGACAAACAACAGTGGAGACGCAGGATCCTTGCCTCAAGCTCTAGAAGCCTGAAAGATGCATGCAAACATCCAAGCCCTCCACTTCTCCCCAAACCCCATCAAGCTTTGTATTTCTTCTAAGAAATCCCACTCCACATGATCATAAGCCTTCTCAAAGTCAATCTTACAAATCAGGCCTGGTCTACCACTCCTCAAGCGGGAATCAATGCACTCACTAGCCACTAGGACCCCATCCAACATCTGCTTCCCCTCTACAAAAGCCATTTGAGCTTCACCAACCACTTCATGGAGCACGCTTCTTAACCTTTTGGACAGAACCTTAGCCAGCAGCTTGTATGGGCTACAGATTAAGCTAATAGGCCTAAAGTCCTTCAACTCCACTGCACCTTCCTTCTTAGGAATTAAGGAAATGAAGGTGGCATTCATCATTTTCTCTAGAATCTTCTCTCTGTGGAACTCCTTGAACATTCGCTCAAAGTCTTTCTCAAACCACTCCCAGCCAGCCTTGATGAAAGTAAAATTGAACCCATCTGGACCCAGTGCTTTGTCTCCAATCATACCTTTAAGAGCTTCTCTGATTTCCTCTGACCCAAACTCTCTCTCCAACCACATAGCAGAATTTTCACACATCATTTTTGGTGCCAGATCTCCAAGTGTTAATCCTCTCCTTATCCTTGATGTGTACAATGTTTTGTAGAAACCTATCACCTTCCCCTGAATTTCCAACCAGTTTTCTATCAATTCCCCTCCTTCCTGATTCTTGAGATGAAATTTCTCCTCCTTCTTCCATTGGCGTAGGCGTGAAAGAAAGCTGTGTTTCTATCCCCTGCTTTTAACCAAATCATTCTGGACTTTGGTCTCCAGCTCTCATCTTCTCTGAATATCAGAATTTTCAAATCTGACTCCAGCCACCCTCTCCTCCCTGCGCAGAAGCCTTGATTCTTCCCATTTGTCCAACCTCCCCAGCTTATCCACAATCTCCTTCTTCCTTAATTCAAACCTGCCAAACACTGAGACATTCCACTTCTTGATTTCTTCTTTTAGTAGCTGAAATTTTCTGGCTAGTCTGAAACCTGCCAATCCTTCCACCTGGAAACCCTCCCATTTTTCCTTCTCCCACCCTAAAAAATTTTGGTGTCCTAACCAAATGTTCTCAATTTCAAAAGGTCTTGGACCACTTAGTGCTATAAGCTGTCTCAACACAACAGGTTTATGGTCTGACATCAGATATGGCAATGCTTCTTGAATCATATTTCCTACATATCCCTCCCAGTCTTCATAGTACAAAAACCTGTCAAGTCAAGTCTTCTGAGTATTGCTGGGTCCTGCTCCTGCCCATTCCTCCAGGTAAATTTGCACCCATTTAATGGGGAATCTATCAGGCCATTTCTTCGGATGAAGTTGTTGAACCTTCTCATTGTCACATTCTCACTTCCCTCCCTTCCCCCCTTCTCCTCCCCCATCCTTCTTATTGCATTAAAATCACCCCCCCCCCAAAAGGCCAGACTCAAGAAATAGAACCATATCGTTTGAAAATTTACAATGAAGAAGAATGTGATCAGCTGATTCACCTTCATTTAGGCATAATAAGCAAGCATGAGGACAGATAAATAGTCTTCCCAAGTTCTTCTGAAGAAGGTCACAAGTGTTTATTTTCTGAAGACAAGCTTCCCAGACAAAGAAACAGACTCTTGAAGGAATATGGCTGCACCAGATCTTCTTGAAGGGGAAGAACTTTGTTCACCTGCAGTTAGAACCCTGAACATAGACTTAGAAGAGAATTTGCCTATTGGGTGGAGGGTCCAAATTTGGGTGTCAGAGGAGGAGGTGGAGATGTAGACTTCTTTAAGGGTCTGAAAAAGAGCAATTAGGTCAGAAATCTCTTTGTCCCTTGGGGTCTTCTAAGGTGTAGGTTCAAGGAGTTTTCAGCAGTTAGGTCCGGAAGGCAGGAAGAAACAGTAGCTTCTTGGTCCTGAGAAAGGTTGAAAAGTCTGGGAAAAGATGCAGCTAGGGTAGAATCTCCCGACCATAGGTCTTTCCAGAATTTTACTTTAGATTCATTCCCCACTTTTTATCCAATGACTGATCATGTGCTTGGCATGGAAACCTCTCCACCACCAGGCTTTGATACCAATTATGCTGGGATCTTGCCCAACTCAAGAACCACTTTGAGAGGGTGCTTCCTCCTGAAAGTGAGAATGGGAGAGAGATACAAAGAAAGAGAGAGATAATTAAGTGCTGAATCAAGGCATCCTTTGTTATTCCCTTCTTCTTCTTACGCATGTTGCATGCATCATGTCTAACAGATCTAACAGTTCTTGATTACAATTGGTTACAATCTGTTAAGCCGTTAGGCAGCTGGTGTCATATGGCACTTGGCCTTCCTCTAGATTTTTCGTTTTTTTTTTTGTTTTTTCGAATATACCTTCTCAGTAATAGGCCTTGCTCTAATAAGATCAACCTGTTCAGGCTCTCTAACACCCATAATTATTCACAAATTCTAAATATCAGATCTTCCAAAAATTAACTTTGATGACAAGGCACAATTGTTTAATTCTTTGATCAATGCTTATGATTGGCATGTTATAGTATTTCTTACCAAAAGACACATTTGCTCACTTTAAGTAAGCAACTGAAACTATAATGACAAGCAAGAAATCTTACAGGGGGTCTATTAAAGGAGCCAAACTTGAAACATCCTCGGATGACGAAGGAAAAAAATGATCAAAGAGCTGGTGTTCAAGTTGGCAGACCTGCAAAAAGTAGTTTATAAGATAAATAGGGTGGTGTGGTTGAATGTGTCTTTCCTTACACCATATAAAAAGTTTCTTATACACACCATGAATCAGATTCAGGATGCAAAAAGGACGTTTCAAAAAAAGACAAATAAATAAAAATGTTGATAGAAGATTGAATAAAGAATATAAAATAACGACAAAAAACAAGATCTCTAATATTCAATACTATATTAGGCATGATTATATAACTTCTACATAGAGATAAAATAGGGCCAAATGATGGGGAATAGTATCTAAATGAGAACAGGGTGAATGTGTCCAGTATGAATGCTCAACTTAAATGATTTCTAGGAACTTAAGAACAACCATGGATGGCCTAGCTAGATAGTCCTTTTGTACAGTGGCAGATCCTTAGAGGTTAGTCTCTTGTTAAAGAGGAGTACTGTCTTTTCCTAAAATGCATATTGGTACACATCTTGTCATTTTCTTACTTTTTGACATATAGTCACTACTCACTAAACAATTAACAGTCACCTTTTTTCTCACAAAATAATGATAAAACCAATGTCCAGAGAACTGGAATGGGCATAGAACCAGAAAAGGGAAAGGTTCACGAGTCAATGGTTCATCTGCAGTCAAACTGGAGGTTGAACCATGATGATATATACATATATATTGCAGATTATATAAATACTATATATAATATATTATACAACTGTTAACGTACTTGAATGTGATGGGTAAATTGTTAAAACTTTAGTTTTTAAAGTAAATAACCGGGGTTCAAGTCTTTTAACTTGCATTTTCTTTAAAAAACATGTGTATTAAAGCAATATATACAATAAAGAATCGGAAGTTTATACAATTAAAGAGATGGATTAATGGAAATTAGACAATACACATAATAAAAAAGTTACGGGTTCAAGCCTTATCATTAACATTTTGAAACTTCCATTCATTTGGTGACGGGGAGGTTCTATAAAACCAGGACCAGCTCACTAGTTTTCCAATTAAACTAGTCGGTCAGCTGGTTTTGACCAGTGCATGAGGCTCCCACCAATGCATGGTCTGGGGAGGGACAGATGTACGCAGCCTTACCCCTACACATACAGAAAGGCTGTTTCCAAGATTTGAACCCTGGTCACCCATGTAGCAATGAAGCAACCCAACCATTGCGCCAAGGCCCACCCTAATTGATGTGCTACAGGGCTTCATTAAATATACAGCATTCAATTGCAGAAGTAGCTTCCATCTGTAATCCTTTTCCAATACAAATGGAATCCTCAAGGAGGTTGAGGCCCGCCCTTCAATGGACTGAACTTACAAGCCTTTCAAGTCAACTTTGACTTGATATATAGAACTAAGAATTTTAATATTTTCCAACCATTTAATGCCAAAGGTCAGGTATTTTTTTAATCACAAGATCTATGTAGGACATAAAAAACGGTGGATCTCAAGCCCCGTTCAGGAATGCCACAAGAATTTTTTTTTTTTTTTTTTGTTTCTCTATGAAGGTAAGTATCACATTATAATAGATGGAGGAGAGGGACCCTCCAAGATCAAACCATACAAAAAAGGGGCCGATAGCTTTACACCAAGAGCATATGAACACGTAAACATCTAGCTCTTAATACTTCAAAATCATTGACAAATATAATTTTCTGCTGTTGAGAACAAAACTCTGAAAAACATGATCTGCCACAAGAAATTGTAGGTATAAGGGTATTCTGAAAGTGTTTTACATCCTTCTGATATTGAACAGAGCCATCATTATCTTTTCAGTACAACCATACACCATAACTAGATATCAGCATCGACTGTCCAAACATCTTGCTTTTAACAACCAGTGAAAATCAGTAAATCAAAGTAACAATAACAATTTACTGGACAGGCACAAGCTGTAGTCATATGAGACTACTAACAGCCCAAGCTGTGGTGTATAATCAACAGGAAATTAAGAAGATGAGAGGAGAGAATGAGAGGAGAAAGAGAGAAGAAGAAGAATTCGAAGGAAGGGTTTTAGAAAAGAAGAGGATACTTAATCTGCCGCCCCCTCTTTCTATTTATATTAATTCTGAAGTAAGGATAAGACTGCTTACATGGAAAAAATAAAATCCTAATAAAGACTAATAAATAAAATCCTAATAAAAGACTAATAACTAATTGTTGACTGACTTAAATAACTAATAGTTGTATACAAGTACAATAGAAAGAGGTGGGGACCACATCAGTGGTTTCTACACAAGCACTCCATATCACAGGGACAGATGAATTTGAATAAGCTAAATTGTATTAATACATGTAAGAAGAGCCACATCCCATTTACAAAAGTTGCTAAAATTCAAGTTTGGATAAGCAGCACTCGATGGCTGTGTATATGCCCCACAACCATTGAGTGGTTGTGGAGCATATACACTTGATGGATGACATGGGGCATTATTATTGGCTAAACAGCCCCTGACACGGCCATTGAGTGCAGCTAATCCAGATTCCTATACCATGAGCATCTGTGCATCTAAAATTGTGTCATAAGAATTTTAGTCAACAAAATTGTCTGAAGCTAGCAAAACCAAAGACTTTGATCCCTTTTGTGTATAGATTATAGAAGGGGAGAAACAAAATTTCTATTATTTTCTAAAGATTATACTCAAATATCCTGATCTTATCAGGAAAACAAAATGACCTGTGAAGGACAAGAGATAAATTTTTAAACAAATGGCACAACAGTTACATCTTTTTCTTTCCACCACTTGCCACTGGACATCCTGTTTTGAATGAAAAAGAACTACAATTTAATTGTAAGGTCCACCTGCATTAAGTACGCACATCCAGATCTAGTCAATGATGGCAAAGCCTCTTTCTTTGAAAATTCAGAGATCCGTTGATGCACTATGCCTCGTACCTAAAGGCCATAAACAAAACAGGAATAATTATTACAATAGCAATAGATGACTAAATAGAAGGGAAGAAATAGTATTATTTATGGTGCGTATGTGTGTGCGCATGTAGAGAGAGAGAGAGAGAATGATTAACCATCAACTCACCAAGGAAAGGCGCTGTTCACAGTATAATCTGTGGCACTCCGTAAGAACCAGAGAATATTCTTTCCTTGATGATCTGCTTTCAATTTCCTCCAACACTGGCTTGAGCTGCAAAATTTTAAAACAATTTAGTCATCTCTGATTTTCTATTAGTCAAACAAAAGAGAGATCAACCAATCAATATTTAATCTCCATAGCATCAAGACCCAGTCATGAGGATATTGCCAGATTTTGTCCTGTTGTTAACGCCAAACCTCCAGACATGCATACAAAGGGCAAGAGGTGGGTATTTTTTATTCTAGAGAAATGGCTTTATTTCACCATAGACAACAAAGAGAATATTATTAAGCACCAAGGGAAAAAAAAAAAAAAAAAAAAAACATATTGAGGAGAATCGAAAATGAGGAAATCAAATCAAAAAAGGAATGGACTTCAGACCTTAATGCCAGGTAAATAAGAAAAAGAAGGAAAAAGGCCTTCATGCAATTTCCACATTCCAGGTGTCTCCTAGGTAAATTTGGGGTTTTCACCCATGGGACCACACAAGGTTCCTAGGTGTCCAACTAACCTAAGTGATCTCTAAAGTAGGTCCTATTTAAGTTATCAATGGTCTTGGGCATATTGATAAGGTTAGTAGTTTGAAAAATATTCAACCTATTCTTTGGGCACCAAAAGGGAAATTTTGTAATTTTGAGTTTTATTGATTTTAAGCCTCTAAGCATTCTAGTAGGTGATGATGGTGAATCGTATTAGTAAGTGTTGATCTGTTAGTTTAGGTGTTTTGGAGTGCTTTAAATACTGCCTTTGATGATGTGTCATGTTGGACTGACTGACCTAACTGCAATGAATTTGAATGTGAAATAAAATTGAGTTGGAATTTGAATAATAGATTATGATTTCTTCTCTCTGTCATCTCTTCTTTTCTATTCTCTGCTCCTCTCTTTCTTTCAGTATTACAGATCTGGAACTCTTTCTGTTGTCTTCTAATTAGCAATGTTTTAAAAACCAACCTGGAGGCTGAACCATTCTTGCCTCCAAGTCATGGGTCACCAGTTTGACCGTCCAGGTCGGACAGGTCAGACCAGGACATGTCAGCATATAATAATGCATATTAATATGTATATATGTGTATATATATGTATAAACGTGTATTATATTAATAAATAATGTATAATTATATTCTACATATAATATATGTATATATAAGTATTATTTTATGTTTAATTTATCTTTTTATTTCAGTTTTTATTTTTTATTTATAAAAATGCTAAAAGTTGGGATTTGAGCCCAAAAGGATTTTTTTGGCAAAAATAGAGGGGCAAGGTGCCTTCAGCTCCTTGGGATGTGTAGTTTGCGCAAAGTTACACCAATACAAAGATCACCCCAATCAGACAACGAAGCACAAAGTTATGGCCTCCATAAGTTTTAGTGTGCAACCCATGACCCATTGACCAGGTTGAACAGGTCAACAGTTCAACTGCCTGAGTCGGATGGTTCTTGACCAAGTAAACGGGTTTTGAAGGAACTCTGGATTTTAGGAGAACCGGACCTGGAATTGAAACCAGGTGGCAGTTTGAATGGTTCAACCATCCAGGTCAATGACAGGTTGAAAACTCTGCTAATTAGAGTTTAGATATAATTCCAGGACAAGCTTCTTGTTCTCTCTCCATCTATACAGATTTGAACATCTCACTATTTACAGATTTAACTCTCTTCCCTGTATCTCATATCAGATTTACTCCCTTCTAGCCCACCATTGCTAAATCTGTAGGGATCCCTACCCATCCTACAACAAGCCTCAAAAAGGCAGCTCATTAATTCAAAACAAAAAAAAAGGGTAAATTCAAGATAGGCATCCAGTACTTTGGGGGTAGTAACACTTAAGGGTCTGAACTTTCAAGTGCAACAATCAAGTACCTAGAATTTTCAGAAATATACATTCAAGTCCAACTCTGCATAATCAATCGAATTCTTTTCTTTACAGGGTTTGACATCTGGCAACTCCCATCACTTCTCCCCTGTGGTACCTAGGCTTTTCATTTTAATGCAATTTCTCATGTTGGGGACATGGCTTGGAACAGGGAAAAGTTGGATGAAAATGCTCAATTGCTAGCACTTGAGATCGCCTCCCACAGATAATGGAGCGAGAGGTGAGAGGCAACAGTGATTTCAGGATGGCTGATAGGTGGTGATCTGAGCCGATGATTGAAGCAAAAAACTTCAGGTTCGAACATAGTTGGTCTAAAGTAAGAGTCTGCTGAAATTAGAGAAGGCAGCAGAGAGACAATCCTCCTACCAGATGAAGCAACGCTCTGGTTGAAGGGCTTTGTCAATGGTGCAGCTAATTCTTGCAGGGAAGAAGGTTGGAAAAACTCCATGGTGTTATCAGAGAAAGCTTTGAAGTGGAGTTGAGAAGGAATGGAAAGGGATGGTATATTTCTGTTACAGAGAACTTTGGCACCAAGAAAAAAAAATGATTTGCATGCCAGAGGAGATGAAGGGGCAGGGATGGACTTCCTTTGCTAACAAACCGCATCTCTTTCTTCTAGCTGCTGAAAGGAAGGTGAGTTCAAGATAAGATTATGGTTAACAAAGATAACGACGAGCAAACCCAAGGGAGTCAGGTGGCTCTGGAAAATCCCAGCATACAAGAGGACAGTGAGGAACAGAGTCCCCCACTGCAGGACTTGTGGTGGTAGCATGCTCAACTGGGCACCGGAGAGCGGAGAATGATGTTTGAAGCAGGGAGAGATAAGTGGACTAGGCAAATGACCCTAACGGCTGATAAGCTGATTAAGAATTGGACAAAAATTTTGGATGCAGTAGCACGGAAAGTAGGAATTGAAATAGATGCAGTTTTACTTCTGTTTGCATAAAGGAAAACAGTTCTCGATGTCAGTGACATGGATCTTAGTTTTAATATGGTAAATGTAGATGGAGGTCTGGTACAGATTCAAAACAGGACTCCAATCTGCAATGAGCTCGAACTCGAAGGCAGCTTCATATTAAAGTTGTTAGGACTTCCTCTTAATTTATGGAATGAACTGATCCTTGGAAATATTGTGAAACCTTGGGAGGAGTTCTGCTGGAAATATATCAGAGGAACTTGCGTGCAGTAGAGCTTCGATTTGCAGGGATAAAACCAGAAAATATGCCTCGATCATTCGAAGTTTTCTCAGATGGTGCTTGGTATCAGGTATTGTTGGCATCTGCTGAAGCGTCTCTGTGGGAAAGACAGACTGAGGTTGAAGACAATAATGAGGTGGCAGGCTGGAGTACACGTGGCTATAGGGATGTGGAGGAGAAGGATGCTGCGAAGGAAAGAATTTAGAAGGAAGTGGAACAGTCAAAAGAGGAAAACCAATCAACAAGTCATCCATTTAAGGTAATAAATTCAACCTTTTTTGAATTAAAAAGACAATGGGGCAGGCTTTCTTATGCTGACGTGACCAAGAAAGGAAGTGACCCTGGTAAACTTAGTAGAGCTGTTTCATCTGAACCAGGTGGGAGACTGGGCAGAATGTGGAGTTACAGCAATGAAAGGAAAAGATTCAGGTGGCTGGTTAAGGACATTGAGATAAAGTACAGCTGGGTGAAGAGATTTGCTAACTCATTTGCAGATGGGTTAGCCAAGCAAGGGGTGCTTCGGGATTCTTTGTTCTGGGTTCAACTGTAGTTCTGTATTTTTTATTTTCTTATGGAGCCCCTGCCTTTCTTTGAGGAGTTAAGATAGTTTATCTCCCCTTTTGTATTAAATTTAGTAATGATTAATGAAACTCACTTGTTATTGATAAAAAAAAGTCCAACTCTGCATAACTGACATTATGCTGAGAGGAAATTGACAAAAATACCCATACTCAGATTCCTAATTTTCACTTAACAAGGTTCTGCAGAAAGACAATTTCCATACTGTGCTGGAATACCACTTACAGGAAGGAAAACTACGTGGTAGCTGCAGAAGAACTTTTTTGGAGTTGCAGGATACGACCAGGTACAGAAGTTTGGTCCAGAAACATCTTGATCTTGAAACGGTAAGGAGGAGGTTGGAAGAAGGATGATACTCTGGTTGTAGCTGCAAGTACTTCGACAATTATCTCCTACTCTTCACCAATACAATTGTATTCTTCTCCAAGAACTGTAACCCGTAAATTGCAGAGATCTACATTGAAAGTCTGGCTTTTGAATTGCACACTAGCAGTGATTTTTATTCCCTTCTAAAACTATTTCTTATATAATTTAAGCTACATTCTCTAGATCTCTTTGTTAATTAATTGTCAAGCCATCTCCAAGGGTCCTTGTACATGGCCAACACTTTAACTGGTGTGATAAAATATATAGGAATGAGTCTCCTTAAACAATTAACCTGTTCAAGTTCATTTCTTTCACTATTTGTAGCCCTTGAATTATAGCCTTGAGTCCCCCACGCCCACTGGCTTTGAGAATAAAGCAATGATATTTACATCTTTATTTCTGAAAACCCCTCCAATTTCTGAGGGCCTGGGTAACCGAGGCTACTTCTATCAAAGTTTAACTTGATAAAGTCACACATTCCCCCTTCTTGAAGAACTTCTTGCCACCTCACCCCAATTTCTCCAAATGTCATCAAAGGAGAGGTGTGAAAAAATATCCAATGTTCTAACCCAATGTATACCCTCGTCATAGCACAATCTTTCACATCTTCCTTACTTCTTGCCTGCTCAAGAAAAATTATTGGATTCAATTCTTCCCAAATGGCCCATAACAGTGTTGCCCTTGTACATCTCCATAAAGTTCTCCCCCTTTTCCTTGGGAGCTAAAAGGTGGTTGGACCAAACAACCCACTCATATCCAATGGTGTGGCCCACTTGCACCCAAATAAAGATAAGAACCACTCCCAAATACCTGCAACAAATGGACAGGAGATTAGTATGTGGTAACAACTTTCCCCATCAGCCTTGCAAAGAATGCACCAATTCAAGGACACACAAAGAAGACATCCCCTTTTTTGCAGATTATCCAAAGTATTGATCTTCCCATGAAAAACTTCCCAACAAAAGGCACTAACTCTAGGAAGAATAGGACTAAAACAAATTTCTTTGGAGGAGAAAGGTTGAACAAGGGTAGAAGAACACAGAAACCCAAAGAAAGAGGCACAAGAAGGGAAAAAACTGTTGGATGGGGAGTCCAAACACATCTATCAAGAAAAGATAAATCAAAACAAGATTTCCCCAAGGCTTCTAACAACTTGGCAACCTTAGTAAGCTTACTGTCTCTTAGTCTCCTTCTGAAGCCAAAATCCCAATTAGAATTCACAAGAAACAAAGGATGAGTGAGAAACCTTAAAATAGGCTCATTTTTAAACAAAGAAATAGAATAAAAGCAGGGAAATGGTCCTTAAGAGAAGAATTACCAATCCAAACATCTTCCCAAGACAAGATAGAATCCTAGTACCAACATCTTACCTGACAAACCTTAAGAATTGAGGGATGATAAGGGATGATACCATTGATAGCTTTCCATGACAAAGCCAAAGTTGCGTGAGGACAGAAACCACCTTCCTAGCCATGACAAAGCCAAAGAATTGAGGGATGATACCAACATCTCTCTCTCTCTCTCTCTCTCTCTCTCTCTCTCTCTCTCTCTCTCTCGCTCTCTCTCTCTCCCCATAGCCATTTCCTCAACAAAACTGTATTCTTCTTTATCACATTCCTTAACCCCAAACCACCCTTTCTCTTACTTCTACAAACAATCTCCCACTTAACCAAACGGTCCTTTCTGCCTTCTCCTAGCTCCCACAGAAAATCCCTCATGATTTTTTCTAACTTTTTTGCCTCCTAAGAATCCTAAAAACTAAGAGATAGTAGACTAATAGATTGCAAAGAGTGGACTTTATCAAAGTGATCTTATCCCCCAAATAGGTGTAATTCTACTTCCAAATGGCTAACCTCTTTCAAACCTTACTACAACTAGATTCTAAAATCTACTCTCCTTGGGGTTTGCACCTAACAGAAGACCTAAATAGTTCATAGGCCACGATGTAACTGAGCACCCTCCCCACCATACTACTTTTGTCCATATTGATTTTCAGATTAGATCTGCACAAACAAATTCACCATCAGCTTTAATCCCCCCACTTTGCTTCAATCATCATGCAAAAAATTATCATATTTCAGTGACTGTATTAAACACCAAAAGCATGGATACATATGTAAGGTACACTAGCTTGTAAGTCATAAGTCATAACCAACATGCTGAATAAAGAAAATCTATTATACCTCACCAGCTGCTGCCTTAAAGCGAACATAAATAACAGATGCCTCCACACCCTCAGAAACAGCTATTTTGCTACCACCACTACCCCGAATTACAGCCTGGACCTGATAAAGAAAATAAATACTGCATATCCAAAACAATACATTGTGCAAAGACTTATCAACATTGGAAGGGGGAATAGCTACCTGAGAAGAAGCACTTTTGAGAACAGAGAGTACGTGAGACCGAATCATTCCCAATGCTCGAGACTGTAAAAAGGATGCAAGAGGAGGGTGTAAAACCAAAGAAGCTTTACCCATGGCCACCTGCCTTTTAATATAATCAACTAGATCATAATGATAAACTTTTAAAAATCAGAAGTACTTGACTACCTGAAGTTGTCGAAATTTAACCAAGTAAACACTTGATTCAGCATACTGTGGATTGCTTTCGACATACCTAAGCTTGTCAAAGAAAAAAAGATAAGTGCAAAATCTATGCCTCACAAATTCATAAGAAACCATTGATTATCTGTTTTGATAAAGCAGCAAAGTTCTGATTAAAATTTTCAGAAGCACATAGATATAGTGATATATACACTGATTTGAAAATCTATCTTCACTTACGAAATACACTCATCCAATCTTTTTAGCAATGGAAGAAAGTTTCCATTTTCAGCATTCATGTTCAGAGAGTAAACATTGGTAGCAACCTGCATACAAGTAAGAAGCATGTAATTAAACATTCAATATAATTTAACAAAGACGCACAGGGTAATATTTTATTCATCAGTGCAAGATTTTCCATCAATAACAACATAAAAACAAATTTAACTTATGATAATCAAAGAGTTGGAACAAAATCTGATCCTACGGGTAAGAATGTATACAGAAGAGAATAGATCACAAACCAATAGTTACTTGTGATGGGTTATATGATATCTGAGGACCTAATGCAAAAGATAATCAACTCAAGTAAGCCTTGTCCCAACTATATGGGTTCAGCTACATGAATCCTTCTCCGCTACAACTCATGTATATTTTGGTCTGTCCCTAGCTCTTATAGACCGACCCTTCGAATTACAACACATCAATTCTTTTCACTGGTACTGCAGATGATCTTCTCTGCATGTAAACAAATCATCTTATTTTACTTCTATTAGAGTTTGGCTTGCCTGTTAGACTGATAACAGTCAAGGAAAAGAGAGAAGAGAGAAAGGAGAAGAGTAGAAGAGAAGACAAGGAGGAAAAGGTTTGGTTCGAATGAGGGAAAAGTCAACTCTCCCATTCGACCAGATTTATTTTATATTACTAAAATATTGTGGAAAAGTCACATGTGCCCCTACTTAAGTTAGGGACATTAGATCTAAACATAAGCACAAAGACAGAAATACCCCTACATACTCGACACTAACACTCCCCCTCAAGCTGGAGAGTATATATCATATAATCCCAGCTTGTTACATATGTAATCCACTCTACCCCGACTCAATCCTTTAGTAAACAAATCTGCCCACTGTTCCCTGTGTTGACATATGCAGTGTCTATCACTCCACTCAGCACCTTCTCTCTAACAAAGTGGCAATCAACCTCTATGTGCTTGGTTCTCTCATGAAACACCGGATTAGAGGAAATATGAACTGCAGCCTGATTGTCAGTAGAGCTTCATCGGAGTATCAACAGTGTATCCCATCTCCTGTAGAAGATTCCTTAACCACACTAATTCACAAGTAGTATGTGCCATAGCTCTATATTCTGCCTTTGCACTGCATCTTGCCACAACTGTCTACTTCTTGCTTTTCCATGTCACCAGATTACCCTCAAAAAAAGAGCAATAGCCTGTGGTAGATCTCCTATCAGATACAGAACCGGCCCAATCAGCATCAGTATATCCTTCTATTTCAAGTTTTCCACCACTTCTATATAGCAAACCACGACCAGGAGCCCCCTTTAAATACCTCACAATCCTTGGAACTGCATCCCAATGTGGAACCAAAGGTTTCTGCATGAACTGACTTACCACACTAACTGCGAATGAAATGTCTGGCCGAGTGATGGTTAGGTAGTTCAATTTACCTACCAGTCGCCGGTATCTGCCAGGGTCTTCAAACACTTCACCCATATCACTGCTTAGCTTAGTGTTTGTTTCCATAGGTGTTTCAGCTAGTTTAGCACCGAACAAACATGTTTCTTCAAGCAAATCAAGAGCATATTTCCTCTGACACAAATTAATACCATGCTTAGACCTTGCTACTTCTATCCCCAAGAAATACATTAATTTACCAAGGTCCTTTGTCTGAAAATGTTCCTATAGAAAAGTCTTCAACCTGTCAATGCCCATTTTATCATTTCCGGTAATAACAATATCATCTACATACACCACCAATAGGATCTTCCCTGCCTGAGAGTCATGACTGAAGACAAAATGGTCAATTTGGCACTATTTCATACCAAACTTCTTTACCACCTCACTAAATCTACCAAACCATGCTCGAGGAGACTATTTAAGCCCATAAATGGCCTTCAGTAGTCGGCACACCTTACCATCCTCCCCCTGAGCAACAAATCCTAGTGGTTCCTCCATATAGACCTCCTCGAGCAGATCACCATGCAAGAAGGCATTCTTGATATCAAGCTGATAGAGGGGCCAATCATACATTGCAGCAAGAGAAATCATAACACGGACTGAACCAATCTTAGCAACCGGGGAGAAAGTCCCTATGTAATCAATACCATAGGTTTGGGAATACCCTTTGGCAACCAGTCTAGCTTTCAGCCGCTCTACACTACCATCAAGTAAGTACTTAACCGTATAAACCCACTTACAACCAACAACCTACTTACCAGGAGGAAGAGTGGTGAGTTCCCATGTATGATTATGAGCTAGAGTTGAGAGTTCTTCTTCCATCGCACGGCATCATCCTGGAGAGGCAAGGGCTTCCTGGACATCCTTAGGGATAACAACAGAGGATAACAAAGAGAGAAACTGGCGATGGGAAGCGGAAAGGTGAGTCAGTGAAACATAATTAGAAATAGGATGAAGGGCACAACTACGTTTACCTTTCCGCAAGGCAATGGGAAGATCAAGATCAGATACTGGGGTTGGGGCTGGTGTGGGAACAGTTGCCAGATCTGTCAACGATGACGGAGCTGGAGGAGGATCCGGTACATGTGGGCGATGTGTATACACGTGATAGATAGGTAGTGGCACCGGAGGCAAGGACTTGGTCACAGCTGGAACAAGAGGAACAAAATCCACAACTGGAAGAGGAAGGGGAGGAGGTGATGAAGAGGAAGAAACATCAACAAACCCCAAGAAAAATGGAGTAGACTCAAAGAAGGTAACATCAGCACACACAAAGGAACGTCGAGAGCTGGGATGACAACACTTATACCCTTTATGAGTCCAGGAATAGCCAAGGAAGACGCACTTAATAGATCATGCATCTAACTTGTCCTTTCCTGGCCCCAGAGACAAGGTAGGAAACAATGTGGTGAAAGGAGAATGACCATCAAGGATAGACGTGGGCATCTGGTTAATCAAGAAGCAAGAAATAAGCACTGCATCACTCCAAAAAGATTTGGGAACACTGATGTGATGCACGAGGGATCGAGCTGTTTCCAAAAGATGACGATTCTTTCTCTCAGCCACCCCATTTTGTTGTGGGGTGTAGGTACATGAAGCCTGATGGATAATGCCATGTTGATCTAGGTATTCTTGAAATGATGAAGAGAAATATTCACAGCCATTATCGGAAAGAAAAAATTTTAATGTGAATACCAAATTGGTTGCGAATCTCAGCATAAAATTTTTGGAAAATGGTAAACAATTCACTCCTTTCTTTCATTAAATAGAGCCACGTCATCCTTGAATAATCATCAACAAAAATGACAAAATATTTATATCCATTGTATGACATTATTTTATAAGGACCCCAAACAACTGAATGAACCAAAGAAAAAGGACTCAACATACGGTTATCAACTCTAAGACTAAAGGGAACACGATGATGTTTCCCCAATTAACACGACTCACAATCCAAAACAGAAAGATGAATCAATGAATGAACCAAAGACTTCAAGACTTTCATTGAAGGATGACCAAATCGACAATGCCACTGGCGAAGAAAGCAAGAGAAAACCCTAGACTGGGTGCATAGAGAACAAAATTCTGGGCAGATCCGATTTTCTCAGTTTTGCCTTGGGAATGCCTTTGGTGAGAAAATCTGCCAGCTATCATTCAGATGTGATGAAAGGAAGGCACACTTCACCCAAAGAGACCTTTGGCCTAATGAAGTGTCGATCAACTTCAATATGCTTGGTTCTATCATGTTGCACTGGGTTGTGAGCAATGTTGATGGAAACCTGATCATCACAGAACAACATCATTGGCTTGTCATATTCAACCCCAAGTTCTTTCATCAATGATTTTAGCCATAATAATTCAGAAACTCCATGTACCATGGCCCTGTATTCAACTTCAGCAGAAGACCAAGCAACAACCGATTGTTTCTTGCTTCTCCAAGAAACAACATTACCATCCACCAAGCTGCAATACCCAGAAGTAGATCTCCTGTCATCAATGTTTTTGGCCCAGTCAGCATCGGTGTAGGCTTCAAGTTTCATATGACCATGCTTGGCAAACAGAATACCCTTTCCTGGGAGCCCTTCAAATAACATAGGATTCTCTCTGCTGCTACCATATGAGTGTCTTAGGGAGCATGCATGAATTGGCTAATGCAACTGACTGCATATGGAGTAGCAACTGGTCTAGCACCCATCTTTCCAGTTTCAGAGAGCAAATCAAGAACATACTTCCTTTGGGAGATAAGAATCCCATCCTTGGATCGAGCCACTTCTATGCCAAGAAAGTATCTCAATTCCCCTAAATCTTTAATCTCAAACTCTATATGGAGAAAATATTTTAGATCATGAATTCCCGAAACATCATTACCAGTCACTACAATATCATCTACATACACAATGAGGTATACAGCCAGAGGTCCACTCCCCTTCACAAAAAGAGTATGATCGGACTGTGTCTGCACATAACCAAAGTTAACAAGTGTTGTTCTAAATCTCTCAAACCATGCTCTAGAGGACTGTTTTAGTCCATAAAGAGATTTCTTCAGCCTACATACCTTCCCTTTCATATTTGTTCCATACATCCAGGGAGGAAGAGACATATAAACCTCCTCATGTAATTCACCATTCAGAAATGCATTCTTCACATCCAATTGATAAAGGGGCCAGTCAAAGTGAGCAGCTAAAGATAGAAGAACCCTCACAGATGTCATCTTGGCAACAGGTGCAAAGGTCTCCAAATAATCAATCCCATATGTCTGTGTACAGCCTTTTGCAACCAGCCTGGCCTTGTACCTTTCAATGCTGCCATCAGCTCGGTATTTGATAGTAAAGATCCACTTGCAACCGACTGGATCCTTCCCTTCAGGCAAATCCACCACTTCCCATGTGTCACAGTGTGGGCAATAGAACAACCCCACTGTCAAAAAAGAAAAAAAGGCCTCAAGAACAGCCCGTACAGCCCCCCAAAAACAGCCAAATATAAGTAACAATCCACAACCTTGTTACAAGGATGTTTTGGCAGTTTTGACAGTCCAAGGAGTGAAAAACAACCCATAAATTTCTAGGTTAAACCAGATTCAATGGCACCCGAAGATAGTACAGAACAACCAGAAATTTTCGAACACTTCAACAATCCAAACACAGCCGAAAGTAGTATAGAACAACCAGATTTTTTCGGACACTTCAACAGTTCAAACACATCAAAAAATAACCCAGAAATCTGAGCACAACTTACAGTTTAGAGCTTCAAACCAGAACCGAGCTGTTCCCCTTCCTTTTTTTTTCTCTGATTCTTCCTGGTCATTGAGCCACTTCTCCAAGAGATTCTAGTCTTGGGCACTTCCAATGACCTCTAAGAATCAGGCAACACGAGCCTAAGCTTCCAGCTCTACAATATTGAAGTTCAGGCCTGCTCTGATACCATGAAGAAAACTAAAGAGAGGAGAGCTTGAGAGTTCGGCAATGAGGGTCTGAGAATGAGAGTTTCGAACCTAACCTCTCTCAGCACCCTAACACTATTTTATTAAGATAGGTTTGAATAATTACAAGGAGGCCCTTAGTTGGGCAAGAATTTACAAAGAACTTAATATAGACAGGAAGGGCCCAGAATAAGGCCCATTACAGAAAAACATAAATAACAAGAAAGAATAAATAGCCTATGGGCCATTCGGCCCATCTTCTCTAGGACTAAAGGGAACATGATGATGTTTCCCCAACTAACACGACTCATAATCCAAAACAGAAAGATGAATCAATGAAGGAACCAAAGACTTCAAGACTTTCATTGAAGGATGACCAAATCGACAGTGCCACTGGCGAAGAAAGCAAGAGAAAACCCTAGACTGGGTGCATAGAGAACAAAATTCTGGGCAGATCCAATTTGCTCAGTTTAGCTCTGATACCAAATCCCCATAGGCTGTTTATTGTTTTCTTATTATTTATGTTTTTCTGTAATGGGCCTTATTTTGGACCCATCCTGTCTATATTATGTTCTTTGTAATTTCTTGCCCAACTAAGGGCCTCCTTTTAATTATTCAAATATATCTTAATAAAATAGTGTTAGGGTGCTGAGAGAGAGTATGGTTCGAAATCTCACTCTCAAATCCTCATTGTCGAACTCTCAAGGTTTACTCTCTTCAGTTTTCTTCATGGTATCAGAGCATACCTTAACTTCAATATCCTAGGGCTAGAAGCTTAGCTCGTGTTGCCTGATTCTTGGAGGTCATTGGAAGTGCCCAAGATTCGAATCTCTTGGGGAAGTGGTTCGGTGGCCAGGAAGAATCAGAGAAAAGAAAAAGGGGGAAGGGGAACAACTCGGTTCTGATTTGAAGCTCAAAATTGTAAGTTGTGCTCAGATTTCTGGTTATTTTTGGGTGTGTTTGAACTGTTGTAGTGTCCGAAATTTTTGGGTTGTTTCTGTACAACTTTCGGCTGCCCTTTAATCTGGTTTAACCCAGAAATTTCTGGGCTGTTTTTTGGGCTGTTTTTCACTCCTTGGACTGTCAAAACTGCCGAAACATCCTTGTATCAAGAGCTGTGGATTGTTGCTTCTATTTGGCTGTTTTTGGGGACTGTACGAACTGCTCTAGAGGCCTTTTTTCTTTTTGACAATGGGGTCGTCTCTAGTGCCGTCACTGTGTTTGTAAAAAGGTCTTTTCAGCAATACTGATTGGTATTCACTCTTCTTGGCTATTTCTTTGGTGATTACCTTGAAGTCCCTGATTTGAAAAGGAACTTCGGTTGAGTGCACAGTGCCTAGAAGTTTTGGATTACTTCTTGAAGGCCGAACCAAACTGTTTTTGGGTGACTCGTGTAGAAGTTTTTGCTTCAGTCTTGGTTCTCACAACTTTTGGGTGTAGTTTGGCCTTGTGTATTGCCTTCTTGAGGACGGTTGAACTCAGCCCTTGCTCGTCCTTATTCAATATACTTGTAGAAGTCATCTGAAATCATATTTGAAGTGTTTACATGATGTACTCCTCAGAGTTTGAAAACAAGAATGGTGCTGATAATGGACTGGTTCAGGGGACTCCAAGTGATTCTTTATTGACTGTGACCACAGTCAAACTAGATGGAACTAATTATCCGGCATGGTCACAATCAGTAAAGATATATGTATGTAGTAGAGGAAAGTGGGGGTTCATTTCCGGGAGCAAGAAGGCTCCCCCAGAAGATGATCCATCCTACGAGAAGTGGATGCAAGAAAATTACACTGTCATTGGGTGGCTTGTGAACTCAATGCAGCCACAAATTAGCCAACACTACCTATGGATGAATTCAGCAAAGGAAATTTGGGACAGTGTTGCAGAAAGCTATTCCCAAAAACTCAATGTGGCCCAAGCATATAAATTGAGAAGTGATGTAAATAATTTAAGGCAAGGGGAGAAGCTTCTTGCTGTATATTTCTCAACCCTGAAGTTTCTATGGCAAGAGATTGACCTAATAGAAGTTGTAACTTGGGACACCACCATTGATGCAGAGACCTACAGAAAATTGGTTGAAAGGAACAAGGTATTTGAGTTCTTAACTGGACTAAACCCAGAATATGATTTCACAAAACAAAATATTCTTTCCAAGGAGTGTGTCTCATTGTCACAAGCTTATGCATTGGTGAGTAGTGAAGAGAGCATAAGGGCTGTCTAGGTTCAAGGGGTTGATATTAGTGATCACTTTGCCAATATGGGGGTTAAACCTAAAGGGAATGTTGGAACTTCTGGTGGCACAGGAAAGAAAGAAGTTATATGTGAGTACTACAAGAAGCCGAAGCAAACCAAAGACAAGTGCTGGAAACTACATCCTAATCTTGTTCCCATTCGGTTTCAAAAAAGACATGATAGTAAAAGATCAGGAAGTGCAAATGTAGTTGTCGGGCCAGATAGTGAAGAGATGTTTGCTTCTGCATAGTTGGCAGCCATGAGAGCAGAATATGAAAAGTTTGGGAAGATGATCAGTCAGCTGGGTGATGTGACTTCTCCTTCCAACCCTTCAGGAAATTCTGCTTTTTCTGCATTTGCTCATTTAGGTATAAGGGCATCTGCCAATCATGCTACCACTTCAGGTAATCTCAAGATCCCTTGGATTATTGACTCAGGTGCTTCTGACCATATGATCAATCTTTCTAACTTGTTTGTTTCGTATGGCTTGCTTCCTAGACGTGATAAAATCACTTTAGCTGATGGTTCACTTGCCCCTATCTCTGGTAAGGGAACCATCAAGGCTATGGATTCCTTGTTCCTACCTTCTGCCCGTCATGTACCTAAACTAAATACAAATTTGTTGTCTGTAAGTAGTTTAACCAAGTCACCAAACTGTTGTGTAACCTTTTTTCCTTCCTACTGTGTTTTTCAGGATCTGGAGTCTCAGAAGGTGATTGGGAGTGGTCATGAAGCGAACGGAATATACCTGCTTGATACTTCGGGACAATGCACTGATCATCTTGGGAATGTTGCTCTCGGATCTGTTTCTTTAGAGTTTATTAGTCGGATTATGTTGTGTCATCGTCGCTTTGGTCATCTGTCTTTTTCTGCCTTGAGTCATCTATTCCATGAACTGTTTAAGGGAATTAGTTTGTGCAGTCTTCATTGTGAGTCTTGTGATTTGTCAAAGCATTGTAGAAACAATTATCCTTTGAGCAATAAAAGATCTTTTCCTTTTAATATTGTGCACTCTGATGTGTGGGGGCCTTACCACTTACCCTCCATGGGTGGCTACAAATATTTTATCCTGCTAAAATCATTGATGGAGGAACTTGGGGTTGAACATGACAAGCCAATGGCCCAGTCTCTTTACACTCCCCCTCAAGCTGAGCATAGATGTCAATCATGCCCAGCTTGCTTATATAGTGTGTCAATTTCCCTTTTGAAACTCCCTTAGTCAAGATATCAGCCAGTTGTTCTTCTGATGTAATAAATGGCAAACAAACTTCTCCTGAAGAGACCCTTTCCCTTATGAAATGCCTATCAACCTCAATGTGCTTAGTTTTGTCATGTTGAACAGGATTATGTGCAATGTTGATAGCAGCTTGGTTGTCACAATAGAGCATCATTGGTTTTTCGTAGTCCACCCCCAATTCCTCTAGAAGGGATCGTAGCCATAGTAGTTCTGACACACCATGAGCCATTGCCCTGTATTCTGCTTCAGCTGAGGATCTAGCAACTACTGATTGTTTCTTACTTCTCCAAGACACAATATTCTCAGCAACCAAAGCACAATAACCAGAGGTGGACCTTCTGTCATCAATACATCCTGCCCAATCTGCATCAGTAAAGGCTTCAAGCATCATGTGACCATGCTTAGCAAATAGAATACCTTTCCCTAGAGTACCTTTCAAGTAACACAGAACCCTTTCTGGGTGAGGATGAGTTCATGAAAATTTTTCACAATAGCTGGTACTTCATCCTTGGATTTCATGAGATAAATCCAAGTGTAACGTGAGTAATCATCAATGAAAAGGATAAAGTACCTGTAACCCCCATGGTTGGCATGTGATATGGCCCCCACACATCAGAGTGAACAATATGAAAAGGAGAAAATGATCTTTTATTGCTAATTGAATAGGAATGTCTACAATGCTTTATTAGTTCACATGATTCAAAAAGAAGACTCGATAAAGACACTCCTTTAAACATATCTGGGAACAGATGACTCAAAGCAGAAAATGACAAGTGACCAAACCAAAAATGACATAAAAAAATTTTGTTAACAGACTCTGACACGACTGACTCTAAGGCAACTCCATGAGGTGGTCCCAAAGCTTGATCTAGTGTGTCCAGCAAGTATATTCCGTTCGCCTCATGGCCACTCCCAATCATCCTCTGAGACTGCAGGTCCTAAAAAACACAATGAGTGGGAAAGAAAGTTATGCTGCAATTCATCGACTTTGCTAAGCTACTAATAGATAAGAGGTTTGTGTTAAGCTTAGGGACATGAAGAACAGAAGATAAGAACAGGGTGTCAGAGGTCTTTATATCACCTTTACCAGAGATGGGGGCAAGGGACCCATCGGCAAGGGATATTTTCTCTTTCCCAGAGAGGAAGTGATATGAGCAAAACAAGTTAGATAGGTTGGTCATATGGTCCGATGCACCAGAATCAAAAATCCAAGGGATTTTACGATTACCTGAAGCTGAAGCATGATTCACAGAAGCACGAGTACCTGAGTGAGCAAAAGCCGATGAAGATGATGTACTGTTGGAAGGGTGAGTTGAAGAAACCGTAGCTTTCAAGTGATTTAGGAGCCTCCCATACTTCTCAAAATCCAGCTTCATTGTAGCCAACTGCTCAATAGTTGATTTTTCTTCGCTTTCCTTACTTCCCCCTTCAGGCACTGTAGTAGCATTAACAGTCTTGAATTTTCCCACCTGACTGCCCTTCTTAGGGTTATTATTGTTCTTAAATCTATCAGGAAGAAGTTCAGGATGAAGCTTCCAGCAAGTGTCCTTTGTATGTCATGGTTTCTTGCAATATTCACACAACTGCTCTCTTTTCTCAGTAGGGTCCTTCAGTTTCATTCCCACATGTGCAAAATGTTCTGTATATGGACTCTGCAACTGCACCTGCCGCCTACTCTCCACACTACTTATCATAGCATATGCCTGTGAAAGAGTAACCTCATCCCTGGCCAAAATGTTTTGTCTAATAATATCAAACTCAGGGTTGAGTCCAGTGAGAAACTCAAACACTCTGTTTCTCTCCACTAGCTTTCTATACATTTCAGCATCCTTTTTACTCTCCCATACCATTGTTTCCATAACATCAATTTCCTGCCATAGGGACTTTAGTATAGAGTAGTAGATTGCCACACTCTTCTCCCCCTATCTCAGGTTCTTCACATCACTTTTCAATTTGTATGCTCTGGCTACTGTGAATAGGTCTCAGTCACACTATCCCATATCTCCTTAGCCAAAGACATCCAGATATAGTGCTGACTTATATGAGGTTGCATAGAGTTGACTAACCATCCTATAACAGTATAGTTCTCTTGCATCCATCTTTCAAATTCAGGGTCTGTCTCTTCGGGTTTCACCTTGCTGCCTATGAGATACCCAAGTTTTCCTCTACTACAAGCATTGATTTTTATAGACTGGGACCAAGCAAGATAGTTCGTCCCATCTAGCTTAATTGTGGTAACACCCGTCAAAACGGAATCTACTGGAGCAGGTCCAGAAGCTGGCACCTGCTTGAACTCACTTTCGTATGTCTCCATTAATCAAACGAAAATCAAAGAACAGAAAATTGACTATGTAAACTTACTTGAAGTCAAACTAGAACTTGGGTGCTTGAAAAACTAGGGTTTTGCTCCGTCCAACAGATGGGTGGGAGAGAGAAGACATTGTCGCACCTACCAAAGTAACCCAAACTCTTCCAAACCTTAACCGCCCTTCTTTAGCAGTCACAAGACACCTTCCAAGCACAGAGCGCCACACCCAAGCTTCACCTTTCCTGGTAACTCGAAAATCTCCAGTCGGCTAGGGTTTTGGGCAGCAGAAAAACAGCATCACTTCTTGGCAAAATCTGGCCAGAACTAAACTCTCCAAACCCTTCTACCAACTAGGCAAGTGATTCTCAATACTATAGAGAACCTATCTCTCCAGACACTCTCTTGATTTTAGAGTGTATAGGAACAAAGAAAAAGAAGAAAGAGGAACTGAACCCACTCTGATACCAAGATGTAAATCAGTCCTCTAATATCAAGATTAAATTTAGTGATTAGCAGAACAGAACAGATCTGAATAACTATATAAGAGAGGAAGATGGCGAAGAGGAGAGGTAAGAGAAGAAGAAGTCGAATTAATCACCCGTCTCCTCTAACCCTATTTTTTATTAATCTCTAAAAAATTGATGATGACAAGTATACCCTTAAGTGGGCGGCCACCATAGCAGTTACATAAAGAAAGTAAAATAAGAACAAATAACAAACCCATTAAGTGAGGCTCATCAACATAAAATAAAAGATAAAATAAAGGATATCACATGAGAGGCTGTTAGGGCCCATTCGGCCCAGTCTCTTTACAAAGTTGAAAATTTAGATAGAAAGTCAAACATATATTTGGAATATATCATACTTCATGAAGTAAAATATAATTGTAACATTTAAGGTAGCAATGAAACCTTACATTCTCCAATTCATCAAAATAGTTAAGCTTACTGCGAAGTGCTTCTGCAAACTCTATCAGTCTTTGCTTCTCTACCAACTGCATCCCAAAAAAGAAATATTTAGTATCCAAATAAAAATTAACCCAAATTCAACAATATGAAGAAGTCATTTTCTTACAGGAACTACCAATATAACAATACCCAAAGAAAACAGTTATACAAGGATACAGATGTCAGTTTGTAACAACTTTAACAAATGAAAACTCTGAGCTGATTTCTTTTCTAACTACCATGACTCTGGGTATAAACTAAGTGTTGGATTTCCTAACCTTTTCTTTTTCCATTTTATTGGTAACCAGATCAGCAAGTTAATTAAGAAAAAGAAAGGGAATCCTGATACAAAGACAAGAAAATAAAGCAGAGAAATCACCCCAGGTTGGCATGCCAAGCTCCCATAAACCATTTGAAAAGATGAAAAAAAGCCTGGTTCAGAAAGGACAGGCACTACACTAGCTCAACCCTCTCCACTCCATTTCAAGTAGGGGTGCAACTCAGGTTGGCAAAATTCCAACCCAAGCCCGTCCAAGTTGCAGCCTGAATTTCAAGCCAATGAGTCAGATAACTCATTAGATGATCTTCTAACCCAGGACAAAAAGATGTAACTTCCAGCTGCCAAGGCCCTTGCCTCTCTAGGTTGATGCAGGAGAAACAAAGGGTTGTCCCCTCCAATCCTCAGCCACTCACAACCTCAGAATCCCCCTCTCCTACTAACCTGTTGTAATCAAGTGAATGAACTAAACAAGGTCAATGTTTTCAGATATATATAAGGAAGAGTGGTGGCCTGTATTCAGGACCTTTGAGCATAGTAATGCATTGACAGCAGAACAGGTCAGTCTACCGCAGGGGTTAAGGCTTGCTAAACAATTGGGTTTCCACAATCTAGAGGTGGAAGGGAATTCTCAAGTAATCATCTCACGGACTAGAAACAGTACCCAGATTCCTTGTGTCTTAAGGTATAAGTCCAAGGATATTGTAAGCCAAACAAGGGAGTAAATGTTGCATTTAAGTGGATGAGAACAGCAAACGGAATAGCAGACTCCTTGGCCAAACAAGGGGCTGTACGACAGCAAACATTTTGGGAAAATCTGTAATCTTTTGTTGTTTTGGGGTGGAATTTAACCCAATCTCTTCTAACTCCTAAGTTTACATCAATAAAATCCTTTTCCTGCTGATCAAAACAAAAAAAAAAAAAGACTAAGCATGGTCAATGAACCAAAAATAGCAATTCATCCTAAATAGAGGACTAGTTAATTGGAATTGAGGATGCTTGAAGTGTCAGAGACAGCAGTTCGAAAAAGACAAGGGTTTGAATGGGTGTGTCTAACTGATCACACACCCAAGAAATACATTATATGTTAAAAGTGTACATTAATGAGAAAGGACCACTGTGCCCTTTCTAAAATAAACTAATAAAAGAACATATATACAAGCAAAGATACAATACATGGGGCACGTGGTAAAACAGTGCTCCCAATAGAATCAGCCCCTATCTCTGCACCCTCCCCCCCCAAATTGATGCCAAGGTAGAAGCATTAGTTTGTCAACTAAAATTTTGTGGTAAGGACGTGTCATGGCCTTCGTAAAGATTTCTATGAGTTGAAATCCAAATGAGACATGGGGAAGAGTGATAATGCCAGCAAGATATTGATCTTTGATGTAGTGGCAATCAACCTCTATATGTTTAGTGCACTTGTGAAAAATGGGATTAGAAGTGATTTTGATAGCACTGACATTATCTGTATGAATGGGAACAGAAGTGGAAGTTCGAGTGTGGAGATCACTGAGAAGAACCTGAAACCACACAATTTCATTACAAACAGAAGACAAGGCTCAATTCTCTACCTCAGTAGAAGACTTGGAGACTGTCTATTGTTTCTTGCACTTCCAAGAAATGAGTCTCCCAAGTAGATGCACACCTTGTTGTAGATCTTCTAGCTTCAGGGCACCCTGCCTAGATGGCATCAACATAGCTACCAAGTACAAGGACAAAGACGATGAGAAAAACAGTCCATAAGATAAAGTGCCTCGAATGAACCAATGATTCAAAGAACAGCTATCATATGTGGCTATATGGGAGAAGAGACAAACTAGATAAGCACTTGTACAGCATAAGAAAAATCTGCCCTTGTCATAGTGAGGTAGATGAGACTGCCAACAAGTTACTGATATAAGGTAGCATCAGGAAGAGGTCACCTCAAGAGGAGAGTATCGACCTGTTTTTCATCAGTGAGGTGTTAACTAAATCCTTAGCATACTTCTGGCTTCTGCTGATTTACAAAGTATCCCGGAGAGGAACGACCGAACGAGTCACTTCCAACCTTAAAAAGTATGTTAGAGCCTTAGAGGACCAAGGTCCTTCATCTTGAAGGATTGGCTCAAAAGGTCCTTGAGGGGAGTAATACCATCATGGTCATCACCTATAATGAGTATAACATTGACATATAGAAGAAGAGTGATTCCTTGAGGTCGCTTCAAGATGAAGAGAGAATACGCTAAGGGACTCTAGATAAACCCTACCTTTGTAATAATAGAGTGGAATCTCTCAAACAAAGCCTAAGGAACTTGTTTGAAGCCATATAGAGATCTCTTAAAAGGATCATCATAGTAACCAAGAGGAGGCTTTGTAAACACTATCCCCTTCAAGTGGCCATGTAAAAAGGCATTCTTGGCATCCATTTGATGAATGCCCTACTACTTAACCACCGAGATTGCTAACACCAAATGAACTGTATCATTTTTGTAACCGGTGCAAATGTCTCCTCATAATCAATCCCATACTCTTGCAGTTCTGCCTTTTTTTTTTTGATAAATAAGATGATCTTTTATTAGACTTTTAGATAAGACTTTACAAGCATCCCTTAGAGAGGCACAAGATGCTACCTCTCTATAAAAAGCAAAGAGCAAAGAAAATTATAATGGAGCCCAAAATAATACATCCCCATTCACCCCTTGCTTAGCCAAAGCATCAGCCATCCCATTTCCAGATCTCCTCACCCACTGTATCCTGAGGTTCATATTCCTGGAAAGCCACTTAAACTTCTTCATTTCATTTCTGTAGTACCAGGTTATAGAGTTTGGGTTCTTTAGATAGCCCACCACCACTTTTGAATCCCCTTCCATCACCAAATTTGCTAACTGTATAACTCATTGGCAATCTGCACCCCTTGTAATGCTGCCAGCAACTCTGCTTTGAGAGAGTCACCCAAGCCCATGGGCTGCTTTTATGGCGTGTACGTTGGAAGACACGAAAGGGGGCAAGGTCTAGAATAGAAGGAAGAGAGACTTGGCGCACTTGAACCTGCTTCTCCTCCTCCACACTACTCTCCCCCTAAGGAGAAGTAGGGAAGAACAGTTCAAGCTCAAAGAAGGACACATCCATAAAGACAAAAAAACGTATGACTAACAGGATCGAAGCACCGATACGTTTTTTGAGATGAGGGATACCCCAAAAAGATACAAGGAATGGACCGAGGGTCTAACTTACCCCGAGACGGAGACAAATCATGGACAAAGGCATGACAACCAAATATTCTCATGGGAATGGAAAATAAAGGAGATTGAGGGAACAACAACTGATGAGGGGCCATGTAGTTCAGCACTCTGGAGGGCATGCGATTGATGACATAAGCAACTGCAAGTATAGCATCTATCCAAAACCCTTTTGGAACATTCATGTGTAACATCATCCCTCAAGCTACCTCAAGGAGGTGTCTGTTTTTCCTTTCTGCAACACCATTTTGTTGTGGTGTTCTTGCACATGAGCTCCAATGAATAGATCCATGGGAGGCAAATAACTCATTGAGCTCACCATGGAAATATTCCTTTGCATTATCAAATTGAAAGATCTGTATTTCAACATGGAACTGCATGAACACCATCCTCTGGAAGCCTTTCACAATCTTTGGAACTTCATCTCTGCTACGCATGGGGAATACCCATGTATAGCGGGAGAAGTCATCAATCAATGTGATAAAGTACTTATACCCGCCCTCAGAGATTATAGGAGTAGGCCCCCATACATCAGAATACACAATATGAAAAGGAAAACTTGATCTTTTATTATTTGAATGAAAAGTTGTTCTACATTGTTTGCTCAACTGACATGTTTGACACTGAAAATATGAAACTGAACATGACTTAAATAAAACCGGAAACAAAGACTTTCCTATTTCAAATGAAACATGACCTAACCAACTATGCCACAGAAAAATTTGACTCTTATTTGACTATATGACTCAGACGATGACACCGAGAGACCAACTTTGTTGTCGAGAATGTAGAGACCATCCACTATGCTTCCTCTACCAATCATCCTCCCAGAAGTTAGATCTTGAAAAACACATGAGCCAAGAAGAAAGGTTACACTACAGTTAGTTTAAAGAGTTTGTCATACTACTGATTGAAAGCAAATTTATAGGAAGCTAAGGGACATGCAACACACTATTCAGGTTAAGGCCATGGGGAAGGGATATTGATCATTGGCCTGCAATGGAGGAGAATGATCCATCTGCAAACCTCACTCTATCCCTTCTTGACAAAAGGCTATAAGTTTGAAACAAGTTTGGCTTACCAATCATGTGGTTAGAGGCCCCTGAGTCAATGATCCAAGGGAAGTTAGTGGTAGTGGTAACATGGAATGCAGAGGCCACATTACCCAATGTAGACGTAAATGAAGTAGCAGTACCAGTAACTAAACTATCCATCTATCGCAAAGCCCTACCATATGACTACAAGTGATTTCTAAAGGAATTCATGATATCTTCCTTGGGGTTAGAACCAGTGAAGTGGTCTCGTGTAGAAGATGGAAAGAGGGAGGGAAGGTCAGTTCCTATGAGCTAAAAGATGGAAGAAAGTTTTGAAGGTGGAAGCAAAGAAATTCATCTTGGAAGAAATTTGGACTTGAAATGGACTCTCTCTGAAGATTGTAGAATCGAGGAAAGCTTCTTTGCTTCTCGAAGGAAGGGCGGTACCATGGTTCCAAGGAGTTCTCAATGGAGCTAAAATAACAGAAAAAACAAGGGAATGGAGGTGCCGTCTATTGGAACAGAACAGGAAGTACGTAACTGAAAGAAAAGAGAACAAGTACAGGAGGTTTTTGAGAGTGTAGGAACATTTTGGTGAGGGGCTGAAGCAGTTTACCTATTTCCCTGAAGGAAGGGAGGCCTCGGGATGGGACCAGTTCGCAGAAACAATTCAGGAGTTTATGGTGGTAACTAATGACACAGAAGGTGCTCTAAAAGATGGTCAAAAAATTAAAGAACAATTTGAAGGGCAGTTGGGGAAAGTTTTCAGGGAGATGCCAAGAGAGGAGGAGATAGGGACGGAAAGTAAATTGCATATTGATGCTGGACTAGTTTGGTGAAATTGTGGGTGAACAAACCTAAAGAGGATTGGCAGCTTAAACTTGTCCTCTTGGTAAACAAGAAAGTAAAAGATTGGGACAGATATTGAAGACTACAGAGGTGTTGTAGATTTCTCCCTTTGACGACTACAAAGCTGTAGTGTATTTTCAGGGGATTCCTCTGGATTTTGCTACTGTTTCGACTGTAACAGAGCAGGGTGTGGTGGTGTTGGAGAAATGGAAGCCTTTATGCAATGAACAGTTGGTAGAATCCACAGAACTTATCAATATGAAAATTATTGGGTTGCCTTTCCATCTATGGAAGATGGAGGTGTTCAGTAAAGTTGCAAAGCTATGTGGTGGTGAGATGTTTTCCTTTGATGCTTTCAACCTGAGTGTCGTGCAAATCAATGTGGTTGGAGCAAAGCCAGAGTTTATCCCAAGGTCTTTGGAATTAACTTCAGATAATGTAGAACACAGGGTTTGGATTGCAACATCTACAGAAGCTAGATGGTGGAGATTGGGGAGTGGGGAAGAAGATGATGACGTGGCCACCAAGGTTCGAGTTAACACTAGGAAGGAAACTGTAAAAGCAAGGGATAGGAAAGCAGTACCCCAGTCTTCCATTTCAAATGACAAATCAGAGGATCAGGCTAGGACTTTTGCTCAGGTAGTAACGTCCAAAGATGGATAAAAGGTGTCAGAAGACTCTTTAAATTTGAACAAGTGTCCAAAGGTGGGGACAAGTGGAGGTAGATTGGAACAGCAACCAGGTGGGTTGTCATTTGGCATGGCCCAGGCCTGCAATCAGAGAGCCAATACTAAACTTTTAAAAAGACTGGGTCAGGTTCAAAATTATAAAGATGAGCCAACGGTTGAGGTGAGGGGTACTGCTGGGCACAGTCATAAACTTCAAGTGGATGGACCTGGAAATAAAACTATAACAGCGATTAATTCCATAGATAAATCAGGTGACCACTTAAATAGGCACGTGAGGTGGAACAAGGCTCAAAAGACTATGGACATTTGTTGTGGTCTATCTTCGTCCTCTTCAAATTGGTTTGCAACTGGTTCAAAAGAAAAACGATTGTCTGGTCCAACTTTAGTGTGGCAGCCAAGACTGGTCTCTTACTCTACTAGCTCAGATAAACATAAACCGAGATATAATTGCATGAGGTCAGGAGAGGAGGATTTTGTTTCAGACTGGCTAAGTGTAGATGATAAGTCTCTGAAAGAGGAGTTGTATGATGAAGGGTCCAGCTATTGTAGTATACAGAGTAAATGTCGTTCAAGGATTGGGGAGGAAGATGACCACGATTAAAGTTACTATTCAAAGAAGAGGCTTGTACACTTCCAAGAGAGTTGGTTCGGCCTAGAAAGGAGTTGGAAAGAAAGAAATCAGACTGGGATGAGGAGAAAACAGAAACAGGGAGAAAAGGGGATTCAATCCTTTGTAAAAACCAGGGAATGGGTGCTCGTACGGTGTGTGTTGCCAATCTGGTTCCTCCAAGCAGAGCTATAAACTGCCCATTTCCCACTGCAATCAATCTAGATCTTGATTTCGAGGGTCCTATTCCCAACGAAAGTCAAACAAGAGGGGTTCCGGCTATTCCAGCAACTCATATTGCGTCTTCTTCCTCCCAAGGTTTGGATTGTTTTCAGGTTCAGTTTTTGGTTACTAACTCTGTTTCCCCAAATCCTGTGTGTCTAGCCTACAGGTGAATCCAGCCCAGCTATAAAGTCTGCCAATTCAATTGAATCGGGACAAGTGACAGAGGCAGTGGGGGAGATAAATACAAGTAGAAGAGAGAGAATTGGGGGACAAAATTTGGGAGTTGATCTTGTAACTATTTAGAATCAGAATGGAAGAGGAGCTGAATGTGAAAGAGGGTAGGGTTGAGGAGGAGATTATTCAAAATCCCAATACAGCGGGGAAAAGTGGATACAGTGGTAAATCAAAAGGACAATGGAAAAATACGAAGAAGGGGTAAAGTAAGAAACTAGAAGGAGAAGGTGAAAGAGTCTAGTAAGAAGGTAGGAGAGCTTTCTATGAAGAGGATGAAAAGGCTGAGTGAGGTGGAGAGGTTGAAGAGTGGGGTGGTTTATGATAAAGCGAGCAAGGGTAGGAAGGATAGAAAAAAGGAGTAAAGAAGGTGGTTTGGTTGGGGCAACCTGAAATGTTTGTCCATGAAGTTAATAAGCTGGAAAGTTAGAGGTTTGGGGAGTTCAAAGAAAAGGCAATTGATCAAAGACTTCTTGAGAAGAGAAAAGCCAAATGCGGTCTTATTACAAGAATCAAAATTGTCTGAGGTGGACAAGAAATGGGTGAGGAGCATCTGGTCAACAAGAAATTTTGAGTTAGGCCTTTGCACAATCGTGGGGAGCTTTAGGGGGAATTATTACTCTGTGGAGAAATGAAGACTGGGAGTGTGAAGAAGAATTACTTGGGAACTTCTCGGTGCCAATAAATTGAAGAGAAAGGAAGATGGGTGGGCTAGGGTGTTAACTAATGTCTATGGTCCCACCTCCTATAGGGAAAGGGAAGGTTTCTGGGAAGAACCAGCAGCCGTTAGGTGTTTGTGGTATGGCCCTTGGTGTTTGGGTAGGGATTTCAACATGAAAAGTTTCTTGAACGAGCCCTATAACCCCAGTCATAGGATTACATCTAGCATGAGGAAGTTAATCTCTTTGTGGAGAATTTTGAATTGTGGGACCTCCCTCTTCAGCAAGCAAATTTTACCTGGTCAAACTTCCAAGAAAGCCCTACCTTTTGTCGTTTAGATAGGTTCCTCTTTACAGTGAATTGGGAAGCTGAATGGAGGATTTTAGGTGTTACAGCATTGCCGACACCTATTTCAGATCATTGCCCAATCAGGTTATCTCAAGAAAGACCAGATGGAGGCCCATGCCCTTTTAGGTTTGAAAACATGTGGTTACTTCATTCAAAATTTCTAGCTAAGGTAAAAGAATGGTGGGAAGTGGACCAAGTGGAATTCCGATGGAAGGGATATAGGTTTTACAAGAAACTACAACTCTTGAAAGCTAGACTCAAGATTTGGAACAAGAGGTTTTTGGTAGAATAGAGCAAAGGAAAGTGGAACTCAGTCGGAGAGTGCAGGAGTTAGATGGACTAGAAGCTGAAAGAAGGCTAGGCGAAGAGGGTAGGGTGGAAAGACGGAATTTGAAACAAGAACTGGAAGATCTTCTTAGGAAGGAGGTGATAAGTTGGACGCAAAAATCCAGGTGCAAATGGCTAAAGGAAGGGGACATCAATACAAGGTTTTTTCAATCGTTGGAAAATGGGAGAAGGAAGAATTCTGTTTCAAAATTGGAGTGTGGGCAATTGCTGACAAAGGGAAGATGATATAGCTCAAGCTTTGGTTAATCAGTTCAAATTAGTGTATGACAATCCAGGGGGACCTAATGAGAGCTTGAAGGACTTGGAATGGAGGGTGGAAGATAGCGTCTTAATCTTTGGAAAAAAGATTTGAGGCCCAAGAAGTGAGAAATGCAATCTTCTCCATGAATCGATCTAAAGCTCCTGGGCCTGATGGTTTTTCGATGGCCTTCTATCAAGATTGCTGGGAGATAATTAGAGAGGATTTGTTGGAGGTTTTTTAAGAGTTCTATGAGAGAGGCAAATTTAACTCGGGTGCAAATACAACTTTTATTGCCTTGGTTCCTAAGAAGAAGGATGCTCTCCAACCAAAGGATTTCAGACCTATAAGCCTGGTGGGAAGCATCTATAAGATCATCACTAAGGTCCTAGTGCTAAGATTAAAAAAGATCCTCTTGTCTCTAATCTCACCGTATCAAGGGGCCTTTGTAGAAGGAAGACAAATTGTAGATAAATACTTATTGCCAATGAATGTGTTGAGGTGAAGAGGAGGAGAAAGGAAAAGGGGATGGTTTGCAGATTGGATCTTTAAAAGGCATATCACATTGTGGACTGGGATGTTTTACTAAAGGTTCTCAAGCGGAGAGGGTTTGGGGAGCGATCGTGCAAATGGATAAAGGGATGCATTTCTTCATGTCATTTCTCAATATTGGTGAATGGTGTAGCTAGGGGTTTCTTTCCTGCAAAGAGGGGTATTAGGCAAGGAGATCCATTGTTCCCATTCCTCTTTACCCTAGTAGCTGATGTTTTGAGTGCCATGATTTCGAGGGCTGATGCTAACAATTTGATAAGAGGTTGGAGGATTGGTAGGGAGGAGGTGGTGGTCACACACTTACAATTTGCGGATGACATCATCTTGTTTTGTGATTGGGAGGAAGGGGAATTACGGAACTTAAAGAGTCTAGTGCTTCAATTTGAAAGGAAGTCCAATCTTAAAGTGAACTAGGGAAAAAGTTGTGTGGCAGGGCTCAATTTAGGGGGAGAGGAGGTGGATTTCCTAGCTAGGATTTTGGGGTGTGAAGTGGGGGGCTGGCCTTTACAATATTTGGGGCTACCACTAGGAGGGAACCCAATGGTTAAGAGTTTTTGGTAGCTTGTGATTGAAAGATTATCCAAGAGGTTAGCAAATTGGAGGAGGAATTACATCTCTTTACGGGGTAGGATAACCTTAATCAAGTCAACCTTGGCCAACCTGCCAATTTATTTCCTGTCTACCATTAGAGTACTAATGAAAGTAGCTAACCAATTAGAGAAGATAATGAAGGATTTCTTGTGGAACCAAGGGATACTAAGAAGGATCAGTTAATGAAGTGGGAGGTGGTTTCTAGGAGTAGGGATAATGGAGGCCTTGGGTTAGGAAATATAAGATAAAGAAACACGGCTCTGTTGAGGAAATGGATTTGGAGACTACCGATGGAACAAGACAGAATTTGGTATAGAGTGATTGTTAGTATTCATGAATTGGCAGATAATGATTGGGATGTAAGAGTCGACCCTGGGGCTTCTCAGTGTTTTCCTTGGAAAGTTGTTCAAGGTATTTTGCCTCTTATGCTTCCTTATTTCAAATATAATGTCTGCATTGGAAATAAAGTCTTGTTTTGGGAAGATGTTTGGGTTGGTGAAAACTCCCTTAGAGATAGATTTCCTTCTATTTACTCCTCATTTGAAAACAAAAGAAAAGTGATCTCTTCAGTGTTTGTTGATAACTCCTAGGATTCGTGCTTCAGAAGAGGTCTAAGGGATTCTGAAATGGGGATGGTTGATGATTTGATCACTCAATTAGGGGAAGTATTTCTTGATCAGTCCTATAGAGAGAGCAGAATTTGGAAACCTTCCCCTTCTGGTTTTTTCAATTGCTCTTCTTTCTATAACATTTTGCTTCAGACCTCTAACCTTGTAGGGAACTTTCCTTCAAAGGAGGTGTGGGGTAGCAATGTACCCCCAAAAATTCAGGCCTTTTGTTGGGAAGTGGCACTCCAAAAAATCAACACCTTGGATTTATTGCAGAAAAAGAGGCTAAATATGTGCCTCTCACCCCATGTTTGTTGCCTCTGTTTGGGTTCTAGTGAGACAATTTCACATCTACGAATCTCATGTCCCTTTGTGTTCTTTATTTGATCTTGGTTCTCTTCTCTCTTTGGCTACAGGTGGACTCCCTCCTTGAGCGTGGTGAACCTCTTTGATCAAACTTTTTACAAGCAACCCACAGTTCGTGGAAGGATTATGTGAAGAGCCACTAGAGGAGTTATATTGTGGTTAGTGTGTGAGGAAAGAAACAAGAAGATCTTCAAAGGTAGTTATAGATCCAAGGAAGAGGTTGTGGAAGGAATAACTACTAAGGTTATCCATTGGTGGAAATCCTGTGATCTTTTTAAGTATTTCTCAGCTAAAGACATTTATAAAAATTGGGGTATTGTGGCATCTATTACGACTTCCAAAGCTATGATACAGGAAGTTTGGTCCCCATTGGCACACAAAGGGTGAAACTAAACTTTGATGGAAGCTCTATAGGTAATCCGGGCCCATCTGGTATAGGAGGTGTTTTCAGAGATAATGAAGGCAAGATAATGACTTTGTTTTCAGGTCAAGTAGGAGTTGGAGATTCCTTAAGAGCGAAAATCTTGGCACTACATTAAGGTGTAAAAATGGCCAAACAATTGGGGCAGCAAAATGAGATAGAGGGAGACTCCAAGTTGGTAATTGGGTGGACGCAATCAGGGCAGCTGGGAATTTGGCAATATAGACAGCTGATAAGGGAAATTCTTAACATAACAAGGGAGGTGGGTGTTTGGTTCAAGTGGGTAAGGAGATCAGCGAATGGTTTGGCTGACGCCCTAGCAAAACAAGGGACTGTAAGGGAGAGACTTTATTGGGCAGTGTTGTAATATTTGATGTCTATTTGATCAACCTTTTCTAATAACGGCTGACTTCTGTATTTCAGTTTAATTTATCTCTAACGAAAGTTATCATTTATGATAAAAAAATAAATAAAAAGTGGTCTCGTGTAGTACCAGCAAATTGAGTATCTTGGGTTGCCACATGTGCTGCATTATATGCTGTATTTGGCTTCTTCTGACCTTGCACTTTACCCTGTTTTTGGTTCTTCACTGCCCACTTGGGCTTCCCGCGAATCTCCCAACATGTGTCACATGTATGTCTCAAGCGCCAACAGTGGGTACAAAACAACTTGTCTTTATCATCAGCCTTCTTGGAGTCATTTTTCTTTCCCATATTGTTACTACCCATTGCAGCCAATGCTACCTGTTGCTCCCCCTCGGTTGTAACCATCACACTCTGCCTACTTTCCTCATATTGAAAAAGGGCATACACCTCTTGAACCGAAGGCAACTCTTTACTTCCTAAGATCTGAACTCTCAAAGGTTCATAAGCAGGGTTTGGTCCCAACAAGAATGTAAAAACCCGTTGTTGAGAAACCAGCTTCTTATAGGCCTTAGCATCATCATCATGTTTCCATTTTATAGCCTAATAGTGATCCAATTCTTTCCATACTGAAGTAAGGGCTGAATAATAGGCAAACAAACTATGATTCCCCTGTTTACAGGTTGAGGATTCAGCTTGCAACTGGTAAATCTTGGCATAATGCCTTTGCTCAGAATAGGTGGTTTTGGCCTGTTCCCAAATCTCACTAGTGGTGTCTGCCCTTCACAACATTGACCACAAAGAAAAAAGGGGAACATATACCCCTGTCCAGCACCTGTACGAAGGTGCAAACCCATAAACATATTTTCACAGCATCGAACAAAGAGACGAGATGTCTCTACAGCATCGCCCCTCTTCTACTAGGGTTTCCTTGGTGTTATGACCAAGGAAGAACCCAAAGAAAGCAACTGCAAGTGGCCTGAACAGTCCGATTAGGTTTCTTTGTCTTCACGTCCAAGAGATCAAGAGAAAAAAAAAGGAACTGAGAAAGGGCTTGGTTCAGATGAGAGAAAAAGGATATTTATAGCCCATAATTATGCTCTGATACCATGTATTCTTTCCTAGAGAGACAGAGACAGAGACGAGAGAGAAGAGAAGAGAGAAGAGAAGAGAAGGGAGAGAGAGATCCGATTTAGAGTCAAAAGTCTCTAGCTAGCAGTGCCCAACTTGTTATTTATATTAACTTAATATACAAAAGATAAGAAATTACAAGTATGCCCCTGGCGGCACTCCCTAATAACAAGCAAATAAGAAAGAAAGAAATTGGCTGACAGCATACTAACAACAACTATAAAGAAACAAATAAATAACTCTCACAACAGCCTTCTTTTTCCTGAGGGGGAGATGTTCCATGTTCCTTTAAGGGTGTTTGGATGTATATACTTTGTCCATATTCTTGGCCCTCACCGCTCAAAGTTGGACCCTAAGGCGAAGAACTGTGTCTTCCCTGGGTATGCAGGAAATCAAAAGGGGTATTGTTGTTATGATCTAGTCTTAGGGAGTCGATATGTTACTATGGATGTCATCTTTTTTTAGTCCACTCCTTTTTTCTTGGGGGCTTCTTCTCAGGGGGAATGTTTTGGGGAAGGAAGTGAGCAATCTATACCACTTCCTGTTCCAGTTCCTTTGTCCACTCCAGTGTCTAACCCACCTACTCCACCCACTTTGCCACCTCCACTACGTCCTATCTCTCAATGTTTTACACAACAGCACAGGGAGGTTGATTTCACAACAAAGGAACCCACATCACTCCCTATCAACTCATAAGAGATTCCGAGTTTGACTAACACAGACCCAAGTATACCCCTTGTTTCCTCTAATGGTTTAGTTCCTATTAATACTACCACCCCTATTCCTAACACTGTTGCATATGACTTAAATCTTCCTATTGCACTCTGAAAAGGGAAGAGGAAGTGTGCTACTCATTGCATCTCACACTATCTTTCCTATAGTGGGTTATTTCCATCCTACCGATCCTTCCTTTCCTCCCTCGACTCTGTGTCTATACCTAGGAGTGTTAGTGAGGCTCTCTCCAAACCTGAGTGAAAGACAATTATGCAGGAGGAAATGAAAACATTAATTAAAAATCAGACATGGGAGATTGTGGATTTACCTTATGGCAAAGAGACAGTTGGATGCAGATGGGTTTATACAGTGAAGTACAGGGTTGATGGAAGCAATAGAAAGGTACAAGGCAAGGCTAGTTGCAAAAGGGTACACTCGGACTTATGGGATAGATTACTTGGAGACTTTTGCACCAAGGGCAAAGATGAGTTCAGTTCGGATTCTCCTATCACTAGCAGCTACCTACTCTTGGCCCCTCTTCCAAGTTGATGTAAAGAATACTTTCCTTAATGGAGACCTGCAAGAGATGTGCATGGACCTTCTAGCTGGTTTTTACAGTGATGTGGCAAAAGGGAAGGTATGTAGATTAAGGAAGTTTTTATATGGCTTAAATCAATCACCTAGAGTTTGGTTTGACAAGTTTAGAAGTGCATTGGTTGTATTTGACTATACTCAAACTCAATATGATCGTGCTCTATTTGTGAAAAAGAGGGGATCATTGTAGTCACAGGAAATGACCTGAGTGAAATCGATACCTTGAAGAAGAACCTGCACAATGAGTTTGAGATTAAGGACCTTGAGGAGCTTAAGTAGTCTCTGGGCATTAAGGTGGCAAGGTCCAAGCATTGGTTGTATTTGACTATACTCAAACTCCATCTGGTCGTGCTCTATTTGTGAAAGAGAGGGGATCATTGTAGTCATAGGAAATGACCTGAGTGAAATTGATACCTTGAAGAAGAACTTGCACAAGGAGTTTGAGATTAAGGACCTTGAGGAGCTTAAGTATTCTCTGGGCATTAAGGTGGCAAGGTCCAAGCATGGGATCTTCATTTCATAGAGGAAGTATGTTTTGGACTTATCAATCTCTGGTTCACTGGTGTTGGGATCTTTGTCTCCCACTAGATCATTATGGTTCTGGAAGGGAAGTTTGTGGGTTCTGCTCAATGGAGAAAAAGCCTAAGGGTGAAGGCAAAGGATTTTTTGTTTGAAGAGCTAAAGATTAAAGGTAAACCAGGCCTGAAGATAAGGGAGATGAAACTGGCGACAGTTCTTCTAGAGGGTTTAGACATAATAGAATAGGTCAAGGATTTTATTTCTGAAGCAGCTTGGAAAGGCAAGCAGCTTAACTGGACAGAGAAGGTTACAGAGACTGGTAGAAGGTATGTGATAGAATGTAGGAAGAATGCTAAGGGCTCATTCATAGCCCTATCAGAATTTTTTGCAAAGAACAGAAAACAACTAGTATGCTTTCTAGAAGGCAGAAACAGCAAAGGGTGGAAGGATGTGACTGCAGATCTTCAGGCTTATTTGGACTGCAAAGAAGCAAATGCTGAGGAAAATACTGGAAGGACTGAGGTGGGCGAGGAGTCCTTCAAGATAGAGTTCAGTAATACCAATTTGGAGCAGGAGATGGTGACTAGGGCATAGAATAACAGCAACCCAACAGTGGTGGTAAATGCTAAAAAGGAACTCTGGGCCAATAAATGGGTGTTGGTTGCAAAGAAAATTGTTACAGATTGGAAGAAGGTAGCAGATCTATTGATACATAAGTTCAATCTGAAGAAGCTGTTTGTGTTAACCCCTTTTAACAGTTGCAAGGCTGTGATTGATTTCTGTGATAACAAGATGGAAATCACAGCTACAAATATTCAAGACAGTCTGGGGTCTTTCACAATATTCAAATGGACACCAACTTCTAACTCAAAATCTTTCTCCTTCGAGGATGGAGTAATAGTACGCCTGGTTAGGTTGCCATTCCATCTATGGAACCATGAAGTAGCAGATTCTATTGCAGCCTTATGTGGAGCCCGGTTGGCAGGGGAGTTCTGGGATGATCTTCGATCAGCTGCCATACTTCTGAGTGGAGTAAGACCTGAGGACATTCCAAGAAAAGTGTTGGTTATGATCGAAGGTTTATTCATTCCAGTATGGCTGGCTTCCTCCATTGAAGCTAATCTGTGGAATGAAGCTCGCCAGGAAGAAGATGAGCAGGTGGAAATCAGGACTTCAGCTGGCAGCTCAGGATTGGTTACCCAAAAAGCTTCTGAACCTTCCACGAAATTAGACAAGCAGTGGGGGAACAAGCAAAAAGGTGAGGGCAGGCTGGAATGTCAAACCCGTGAGACACAAGTTTCAGGTCTAAAGAAGGGCTGCTCTTTTGCTCAAGTAGTTGCTTCAGATGCTAAAAGATCAAGCCCTTTTAGTTTGAATTTTGCTTCCTTGAAAGGAAAAGAAAAGGGTGTGACCGAGGGCTCTCTGTCAAGATTAGGAGTTGAGCCACCGGTTGAACCTGTGAACCAATTGGAGGGGAAGTCCCACTTAAAATCTCATGTGACCTGTCATGTGAGTTCTGTTGGGCTTGAATCTTCTGGGCCTAATGCTCTTCTGTTATTAAAAGGCAGTAGTGGGCCTCTTAAGTCTGGCCCATTACTTTCTAATAAAGAAGCATGTGCCTCTTTAAACAGGCACGTGACTGGGGCAGGACCTCTTCTAGATGAAGACAAAGGTCTACCTTCGTCTTCCTCAGTGCAGGCCGTTGCTGGGGCTTCTAACGGCTGCTCTGTTAACAGCTCGATGAAATGGGTGCCAGTGGAGAAGTCTGTTTGTTTCTCACCTGAGAGACGAAACCCTAGATGTAGGCGATGTAATGAACCAAAGATGCAAGACCAGATAGTTCAGAAGGACAGGATTCTGACTATGAGACAGAATCCAATGACACAACAAGCATCGGCAGTGTGGAATTGCAGGCTCCCAAGGATCCTCTCGAGGAGGGAAGTCTAAATACTGAACAACTCTTCTTGGAAGAGGAGATGTGTGTGTGAGTCCACTGGTGATGGGATTAGCAAATCACAGTTGATTGTGGGTGAAAGCCAGTTGGGAGCGGTTATTTTGAACCCTGTTCAGACGAAGAGCCCTTCATTCCCTCTCTTAGCCACCAGGGAAGAGGAAATGTGGCCAATAAATTTGGAGGCTGCACAGGTTCCCTCTCTTCCTGCAAACAAGTCCCCCAATAGAGTGCAGTCAGAAATGGCAATCGGTCTTGAGGGGCAGGGCCTTCCTTTGCAGTTTTGCACAAAGACTCCAGATAGGAACAATCTATCAAAGGTTGATTCTACTTGTAAGTTCGACAAAGAGTTGGCTGAACATGGTACACCTCCACAGATTGGTAAAACACAGGGAATGGATTCTGCCCACACTCACGACCTTGGAACTTCACTTTCTGACTTCCTCCTTTCAGCTCCCGTGGAACCAAGTATGCCTGTCCATTCGGTTTTAGGCACTAACTTGGGTTCTTTGCCTGAAACAGATGCTCTGGATTCCCAACTATAAAAATGGCCAGTAGTGGAAGGGGTGAAGGCCTCCTTTTGGGAGAAGATGAGAGAGTTCTAAAGTTGAATAGGAGAAAGGAAGAGGAGCTGGAAAGGATTTGGGACCAAATTTGTATGTTGTTGGAGGAATATAAACAAAAAGAGGAACCTCTGGACACAAATACAGAAAATTTGAATCCTTCTGGATTTGAGAAAGGGGGTGAGAAAGTAGCAGCAGGTGAAGAGCCCTTGAGGACAATGAAGGGAAAGAAGGGTAAGAAAAAAACAAAAAAATCAGAAGTGGAGCGATTAATTTCGGATATTGAGGGGGACATTGAATTTAGTGGGAGAGGGGAGAGAAGGGATCCAAGTAGTGGGGGAGAGTCACTGAAGTGGGTCTTCTATATGTGTTGCCAATGAAAATAGTTAGTTGGAATGTAAGGGGGCTTGGAAGTGCTAGCAAAAGAAGGCTAATAAAGGACTTTATGAGAAGAAAAAAACCTGACATTGTAATACTTCAAGAAACTAAGTTACCGAAGGTAGATAGAAGGTGGGCAAGAAGTGTTTGGAAGATTAGAGAAGTGAGATGGACTTATGCACCTTCTTGGGGTGCCTCAGGGGGGGCTAGTCACGGTCTGGAAAGAGGATGTGGTGGAAGTTCTGGAGGAATTAATAGGTAATTTCTCAATTTCTTTGAAATTCAAGAACCTAGAGGATGGCTCTGTGTGGGTACTAACAAATGTGTATGGGGCCAACAACTATAGAGAGAGAAATAAGTTTTGGGATGAGCTTTATGCAATAAAAGGTTTATGGGAGGGCCTTTGGTATTTGGGTGTGAATTTAATGTAATTAGATTTACAGAGGAATCAAATAATCCCCAACAAACAATTACAACCAGTATGAAGAAGTTCAATGACTTAATCAATCTTTCTGAGCTAAAGGAATTCCCATTACTTCAAGCCGTCTTTACTTGGACTAACTTCCAGGAAAACCCAACCTGCTCAAAGCTGGACCGTTTTCTTTTTAATGCAGCATGGGAAAATCTTTGGAGGGGTGTGGTGACAAAAGCCTTACCTAGAGTCACTTTTGATCACTACCCTATTATGTTAGGACAGGAACGATTAGGTGGTGGGCCTAGGCCTTTTAGATTTGAGAACATGTGGTTGACACACCCAAATTTTGTAAAGAAGGTTGGGGAATGGTGGAGTGAGGAATTGAGGGGTGTTAAATGGAAAGGAGTGTGGTTCCACAAAAAACTGAAAATGTTGAGGGCCAAAATAAAAGAGTGGAACAGATATCAGTTTGGGAGAATGGAGGAGCACAAATCCAATTTAATTTCAAGCATTGAGGCTTTGGATGAGAAGGAAGCCCAAAGAACAATGAATGAACAAGAGAGAGAGTCAAGATGGAAACTAAAAAAAGAATTGGAAGAAGTGCTCTATAGAGAGGAAATCTCTTGGAGGCAAAAGTCAAGACATAGATGGATCAAGGAAGGTGATGGGAATACCAAATATTTTCATGCTTTGGCCAATGGGAGACAGAGAAAAAATGTTGTGACCAAATTAGAAATTGATGGTGAAATCTTCTCCTCTCAAGAAGAGATAGAAAGGATTTTTGTGGATCACTTCAAGTCAAGGATGGGAGGACCGCTAAACTTTAAAGAGAGGCTAGAAGGATTAGAGTGGCCAAGGCTAGATGAGAACATTTCAGGGTGGCTGGAAAGGAACTTTGAAGAAGAAGAAATCAAACAAGCAGTGTTCTCTATGGATAGATCAAAGGCACTAGGCCCGGATGGTTTCACCATGGCCTTTTACCAAGATTGCTAGAGAATAATTAAGGAGGATCTGGTTGAGGTTTTCAAGGAGTTTGAAGAGAGACATGTGATTAGCCCTGGAATAAATGCCACTATTTTAGCTCTCATTCCGAAAAAGATTGATGCTAAACACCCGAAAGACTACAGGCCCATTAGTTTGGTGACAAGCATCTATAAAATCTTGGCAAAGGTGCTATCCTTAAGGATCAAAGTGGTCTTATCATCTATCATTAGTCAAGCTCAAAGAGCCTTCATACAAGGTAGGCAGATAACCAATCAAATCCTAATAGCAAACGAATGTGTAGAGGATATGAGGAAATCAGGGGGCCCAGGCTTTGCTTGCAAGTTGGACCTTGAGAAGGCATATGATATGGTGGACTGGAGTTTCCTTTTGGAGATACTTAGGACTTGTGGGTTTGGGGAGAGATGGTGCTTATGGATGATTGGTTGCCTCACTTCAATTCATTACTCTGTGCTAGTGAATGGAGTGGTAAAGGATTTCTTTCCAGCCTACAAAGGCTTGAGACAGGATGATCCTCTTTCTCCTTTTCTATTTACTTTGGTGGCGGATGAGTTGAGTATATTGATATCAAAAGCAGAGAGGGAGGAGGTAATAGGTGGTTGGAAGATTGGAAGGAATAATGTCTCTGTAACTCATCTCCAGTTTGCAGATGACATTATTTTTTGTGAGGGAAGTGAGCCAAGAAGAGTGGGAACCCTTAAGGATCTAGTATTACACTTCGAGAGAGTTTCCAATTTAAAGATCCACTTTGAAAAAAGCTGTGTGGTAGGGGTCAATATGGATGACAATGAAGTTGAGTCTATTGCTAACTCTTTGGAATGCTCTATTTCTTCTTGGCCCTTGACTTATTTGGGTTTACCTTTGGATGGGAATCCTAGGGAAAGTAGATTTTGGTACCTAGTTGTTGAGAAATTTGAAAGAAAGTTGGCAACTTGGAAAAAGAATTATATCACTATGGGAGGAAGGGTAACTTTGATTAAGGCTACACTTGCTAATTTATCAGTCTATTACCTCTCTGTGTTTAGGATTCCCCATAGGGAGGCTAGAAAATTAGAAAAAATGATGAAAGATTTCCTTTGGGAACCAGGGGAGGAGAAAAAGGGTCACTTAGTTAATTGGGAGACAGTTTGTCGGAGTAAAGAGGCGGGGGGTTTGGGATTAGGGAATTTGGTTTTAAAAAATGAAGCTTTATTGGGAAAGTGGCTATGGAGATGGCCTTTGGAAAGAGAAAGTTTGTGGCACAGGGTTGTGCTTAGTATTCATGGTTGTTCTGTCTCTGGTTGGGATGCTGGGGTATCTCATCGAGCCACCCAAACAACAACGTGGAAGGCAATACATGGTGTCCTCCCCAAGTTCCTTCAGTATGTAAGGTATGATACGTGTTGGTTCTTTTTGGGGAAGACACTTGGGTGGGTAATCAACCTCTAAAAGACTTGTTTCCTTCTCCGTATGCCCTTTCCCTTCATAAAAAAAAGGTTATCTCTGTCCTTCTTCCCCCTCCAATTTTACCTTTATCCTTGAGCTAGGACTTTGGTTTTTGAAGGGGCTTAAGGGAGGAGGAGCTTGCTTGTGTTACTGAACTTCTATCCATTCTAGATAGTGTTTGTTTGGACCCCTCTTCTCCTGATAAAAGGGTGTGGACTCCTATCCCAAAAGGTTCTTTCACTTGTGCTTCATTCTTCAAATCCCTTTGTTTGAGCACTTCTTTTGAGCCTTTCCCAGTGAAAGAAGTTTGGACAAAGCTTGTGCCCCCCAAAATTGTTGTTTTTGCTGGGAAGTGTACCTTGGTAAGATCAATACTTTGGAGAACTTACAAAGGAAAAGCCTTTTATTTGTTTGTCCCCAAACTGGTGTGTAATGTGCAATTTTCATAGTGAGGACTATTACCACTTACTCGTTTCTTGTTCCTTTGCTGCAGCTCTTTGGGATTGGATATTTGTTTTGTTTAGATTTGGTGGAATCAACCAACAGAGGTAAAATCATTATTCGCATCAACCACCTTTGGTTGCCTAACAAAAAGAGGAAGGAGTATGTGGAGATTTTTCAGAGCAGCCACCTTATGGACAATTTGGGAAGAAAGAAATGTATCTTAACCAGAACTATCCATTGGCTGAAATCCTTGGATTCTTTCAGCTCTTTTTCTTTTGATGATATCTGAAGAAATTGGACCACAAGTTGCACACACTTCGGTTAGAAAAACCAGAGCCACTACAGTTTGGGTAACTCCCCCAGAAGATTTTTTTAAACTGAATTTTGACGGTAGCAGCCAGGGTAATCCAGGACCGTCTGGCATTGGAGGAGTTTTGAGGAATGAAAATAGCAACATCATATCCTTTTTCTCAGTCCCGGTAGGGATAGGGGACTCTACAAGAGCTGAGATATTGGCTGCAGTACAGGGAATTCAGATTGCTAATCAACTAGGAGTGGAGAACCTATTGGTTGAAGGGGATTCTAAGGTGATTTTGGGCTGGCTGTCAAATCCAGACTCAGTTGTTTGGAGTTATAGGGATCTCATCAGAAAAGTTAAATGGTTAACAAGGCACATAACATGTAGATATCAGTGGGTGGGTAGGGAGGCAAATGCTTTGGCTGACCATCTTGCTAAACAGGGTTCTACTAGGGATAATTTATTCTGGGCAGCATTGTAATTTTATTTCTGATCTCTTGTAACGGTTAGGGGAGGCTGCATCTCGTGCCTCTCCAAGGGCTTCTTGTAAAATCTATTTCCTTCTGGTTAATGAAATCATTTTCAATTATCAAATCCACACCCAATCTGATTATTAACCAGACGCAACTTCTAACATCCAAATCCAAGATAGTTGGATTCAGAGTCAAATCAGGTATGGGACTTTCAGAGTCCATTGACAGCCCTAAAGGTGGGGCACCTAGTCTAAACACAAATAAGATCAAAACTTACAAGGCAGGTACCTCACAAAATTATAACTATGGCTACATCTTATTAATAAGTGTGTTGATACAACCTATAAGAGTTTTGAGAAGAGAAATAGAAGGACAAAATTATAGGGGGTGTGATTACAAATCATCAGGGTGTGGTGGTGGCACTCTTCTCAGGACCAATAGGTATTGGTGACTCAATACAGGCTGAATCTCTAGCCCTACTTCAAGGTCTAAAGATGGCTGAGCAGATAGGAATAACAGACTTAGAAATAGGACACTCACTACTGGTCATTTCTTTGGCTAAAAGCATAACTTCAGTACCTTGGAAGCTCAAATTTATCTTCAGAGAAATTGACATACTTACAACGAGGATCAACTCTCAGTTTGGTTGGGTCAAACGGAGTGCAAATAGGATGGCGGATACCGTAGAAAAACAAGGGGCAAATAGATCTACATTGTACTGGGAAGAACTGTAACTGATTGTTTGTGGGTGCAGATTAGTTTAATGCTTTTCTTGCTGATCAAAAAAAAAATAGAAGAACAAAATTTCTTCTTTTTTCTACAGTTTCTCTCTGCCCCTTGTTATTTTCCCTTTTTTTATTGGTATAAATTATAGCCTTCTTTATACTAAACTTAATTCATCCATAATCCCAACTGTTTGAGGCCTGCTACACGAATCCTATCCTGCCATTGTGCTTCATAAATGGCACATGCAATTGCTTTATTAAATACTCATGCTTTTGTCCTTTGGAATATGATGATTTGCCATGTTTTCATAGGAAATCAATGTCATTTGTAAAGAGCATTGATATTTTTTCAGTTTAGTTTTTTCCTTGTAAAATTCTATTGCCTAGGCAAGACCTAGGAACTAGGAACTCCCTGTCACATAGAATTGCTTATATGCCCTGACAACTATGCCCTTGTTATTGAGGGAACAACCATTGCGGTATAATTTGCTTTCTCCTTGAATAGGAGACAAAACCTGCCAAATAAATAATATATCTAATTACTATTATAACATTTTAATTTAGTATTTAATCTTAAAATAGCCTCTACCTTTTAGTTCAGCATGAAATACTCAAGACCAACTATACTAAATTCAGATCCTATACACCTACAGGCGCTGGTTTTCAATATCACAAGATACACCTAAATATAGAAATATAAATCCAATGGATATAGACATGATACATCCATGCAAATTACACATACCTTAAACCAATCATCCATGTATTGTAATGTCAACATAGCCAATCAAAGACAAAAAGGTTAGGTTACATGACATTGAAGTTTAACAGCAACAATTTACAAAACAACTAAGCCAAACAACAAATTCAAACCAGGATACTTGAGCAGGATTTTACCAATCGATCACATGCATCATGCAAAGTTTTAGTCTTTGTTGCTACTGCATGATGTTGTAGTTGTAGTTCATTGAACAAATCAAGGGTGTCATCCACCTGTAAAGATAGTAACTTCCAACTGATTATAGAGGCAAAATGGCAAGATATGCAAAATTAATTGGGAAAATAGCTCATATGGATACATTTCAAGATAGAATATAGGGATTTTCCAGGGTTACAAATAAGTGCCTGATCTGTCCTTTCCTTAAGTCTAACCAGGGCTACAAATAGCTATTAGACTAATCAACCCTCCTCATATTCATCTCCTGTCAACCAAAGATGGAGAACCCACATTGACAATGAAAAGGAAAGCCATCACCTTTCAAAAATTCCAAGTACTGCTTTCAGTGAGGCTATAACAAAGGAGACCATTAATGAGCTCGTTCTCTTGATTGATCAACAATTTCATCAATGATATGCCCGTCTGAGGCTACCAAAGCACATACTATTGCAAGCTTTTATTGAAACAAACCATCTTCCATTGGGCTCCTGATTCCCTTCAACATCACACCAAAAACTCCCATCATCATCTCCTTCAAAATTGCCACCTTCACTAGTAATGGCAAGTCAAGTTTCCCAGTTCAAGCAACTTAACCAGGCATATTCCCAATCAAAATCTCCAACAGTGGTATCCCAACCTGTACATGAATTTTTACTTCTTCATCCTCTGTAGCTCTAGAGCCTGCTAACTATCAGTCTTTGTTGCTGCAACAATTTCATCATCAATAGGAAATACAGACAGATTGTCTAGCCAAAACTCAAAGCCACTATGTTTTAAAAAGAGTGAGGCTTAGACCATGCAGCCCGCCTAGATGCAAGACTCAAGAAATGCCTCAAGGCTCATGCCTGAAAGCATAAGGCACATTCCTCACACCTTGAGACGCCTTTCTTTTACATATTAAAAGAGGTATTACTTTACGTACATATACACACTTATAGAGATAATATTTTACATTTAAAACTCTAATAGCTATTAAATGGTCCATAAGCTCATTGATATTTTAAAAGTTTTTGTTCATATAATTAATAATTTGTGTATATAACATAGTTGTCAAGGCGACACCTTGGCGACAAGGCGCCCTTTGAGGCTCGCCTCGCCTAATCGCCTAACAGTTTACTACTTCCTACTATAAAAAAAAAAATTATTCATTCTTTTTTGAGATTATAATTATAAAATAGACATTATTAAACTAAAATAATCATTTTCTGTGTTTATATACTAATTTCTTTTTATTATTTTGTTATTTATTAGGGTTTAATCAACACAAACATTGCTAAATGCTGCATTGAACCCTCAAAGACTTAAAAACCTGAACCAATAAGGAAGAACTAAAAATTTTATCTAATCAGCACATTACTACTACTACCAATACTTTTTTATTTTTTTCTTTTCCTATAACAAAAATAAGGATTCAGCCCCTATATTTTTTGAATTTTATTTTCCTTCTTTTTCTTCTCATGAATATGTTGATTTTCTATACTTCAATATAAAATTTATACTTTTCTTATGAAAATCATGAATAATTATTAAAGAAATATGGTTATGGTACCTAGGGAACTACCCTACGATCTATGTTTTTAACATAAAAAATCCATCGCCTAGGCAACTAGGCAACTAGGTGCCCCCCAAGCCTCGCCTTGGCCTTGAAAACTATGGTATATAATATGCTCCTCTCGTGCATGTTTCGTTTTTTTCAAATGATATTGTATTGAAGAATTACAAAACTATCAGCATATAGAAGGTTCAAAGTATCGACACATATCGGCCCGTATCGACTGATACGTATCATTTTGGGAGCTCCCCGATACACCCCTACAGAGGGTGTATCGGGGTTCGGACTGGTTCAGGGGGTGGAGCCTTAAATCGGCCCCCCTGAAATGGTTTTGAAAAAATAAATAAATAAAAGTACCAATATAGCCCGATACGCCCCTACCGGCGTATCGGGAGTATCGATATTTTGAACCTTGAGCATATACAACTGCTCATGTACAATGAGGGACTGTACATACCACTTTTTTTGAGCAACAAATTAATATTTTCATTAATTTAAAGGATACTCATTTAGTACAAACATTCTAGCAAGGAGGTAACCAAAGTTACAACAGATTACAATAATGTCCAGAAAAGAGTGGGTCAATCAGCACCCTGCTTGGCTAAAACATCCACCAACCCATTTGCTTCCCTTTTAACCCAACCAAAACTAGAATTGAATCTCTTTGCAAGTAGGTCAATTTCTCTAAGGGAAAATCTGAATTTCGATGGTGCTGAATTGATTTTCTTTGCCCAAGATATAACCAAGAGTGGATCTCCCTCAATCTCCAGTTCTATTGCTCCTAAATGCTCAGCAAGTTTTAAACCTTGTCAGAGAGCCAAAATTTCAGCCTGAATTAAGTCACCAAAGCCAATTGGTCCTGAGAACAGTGCCACTACCACACCAAGGTGATTTTGAAGAACGCCCCCTACACCTGCTATATAGCACTTTCCAACATCAAACTAAGAGAATAGGGTCCAGTATCCAAAAAAAAATGTGGCTCAAGACCCCAATATTCCTGTTGTAGCCATGAATATAAAAGGCCTGTAATATTCATCTTTAGTACAGTTATGTCATAATTTTATTTGCAGTGAATAAAAGGCCTGTAATATTCCTTTTGTCAATTTCTGAAGAATTTGGAGATGTAAAGTGAAGGATACCCAGTAGTTCAGCAATGGGATTGGTTTCCCAGAAATTCAGGCTCCTTCTAAAGGCCGGTCTCCAGGTAACCCCATCATCATCCAGCTCATAGCTTTCCTCTACCATAGCTTTTTTGTCCTGGGAAATTTCATGAAGTCCAGGAAAAAGCTCAGCTAAGGAGGAGTCAGCACACCATTTATCAGTCCAAAAGAGAACCATGTTGCCCCTACAAATCGTATATTTAATGCCTTTTTGGAATTCAGGGAGGATTTGTGGATTCCACTCCAGACTGTGCATCCCAAAGAAGAGAAGCTTGGACCTGGATCGCATCCTCTATTGCTGGATCCATATTTTTCTGCTGCCACCTGCCTCTCGTGCATGTTCTACACTTATTCTCATTTTAGTTTCGTGTTTTTCTTAATAAGATGGTAACTAATAAGGCACAAGTCCAGCACATCTAAAGGTCCCAGACCTTGCTACATGCCTTAGTTTTAAACATTGCTCTGACATCCCAGCCACAACAAAAACTAGGATATGTTTTATTTCTTTAATTCCCATAGGTTATGGTTACTTCCATACCAGTATGCAGACAAGCAAGTTCTTTAGCTATAAACAGTCTGATTTTACACTGACGATCCAGTGCAGCATTGGCTTCCCTATTCTGTTTTCTACCTTGGATTTAAAACAGATTACAATCAAACAGAAGTTTTTTGCTTGGGTGAAGGGTTACTTTTATTTCTCTAGGGTGATTTCTTGTCACCTTTCTTGTAATCTTTTTTCTTTCCTTTTAATAAATTTTTTTATTTAACAATCAAAAAAGTTTTTTTTATAATAATTGGAAATATATAAAAGAAAAGAAAAGAATGAGAATATAAAACTGATGTCATATTTGCGGCCTAAGCACACAACCAAAGACCAACAATTAATGTACAGATATACAAAAGCGCCATACCACTTATAACCCAGATCCAATTAAAACTTACTTTGGTCCAACTCCATGACAAAAACAAAACATAAAAAGACCAACAAACCAGGAACAACCCATCGACCAAAGATGCTACAAGATGGCAACAAAAATACCACATTAAATTATTAGGCCTCTACCCTTGAGCAACCCATTCTGTAAAGAGACTGTGAATATGCACATAGCAAGTGCACCCAAAAACACGGAGAGGAAGAGAAAAAATGTCCTCATCCGGGAAGAGAAGGCTAAAGAGGGTTTTGAAGTCAAGGACCCGGAGGACCCGGGAGGGCATACGGTTGATCAAAAAAGTAGCAGTAAGACCAGCATCTCCCCAAAATTTTACAGGAACATGAGATGCAAACAAGAGGGATCTAGCAACTTCAACCACATGTCTGTTCTTCCTTTCCGCCACCCTGTTTTGTTGTGGAGTGTAGGAACAAGAACTTTGATGAATAACCCCAAAAGCTTCAAGATAGGTGGAGAGGGTTCTCTCAAAATACTCCTTAGCATTATCAGAACGGAATATTTTGATACGTGTTAAACCGGGTGAGGATGAGTTCATGAAATTTTTGCACAATAGCTGGTACTTCATCCCTGGATTTCATGAGATAAATCCAAGTGTAACGAGAGTAGTCATCAATAAAAAGGATAAAGTACCTGTAACCCCCCATAGTTGGCAAATGATATGGCCCCCACACGTCAAAGTGAACAATATGAAAAGGAGAAAGAGATCATTTATAGCTTACTGAATAAGAATGTCTACAATTCTTTGCCAGTTCACACGACTCACAATGAAGACTCGATAAAGACACTCCATTAAACGTATCTGGAAACAAATGACTCAAAGTAGAAAATGACAAATGACCAAACCGAAAGTGACATAACAAGACTTTGTTAATAGACTCTGACAAAACTGACTCTAAGGCAACTCCATGAGGTGGTCCCAAAGCTCGATCCGGTGTGTCTAGCAAGTATATTACGTTCGCCCCATGGCCACTCCCAATCATCCTCTGAGATTACAAGTCCTAAAAAACACAATGAGTGGGAAAAAAGGTTATGCTGCAATTCATGGATTTAGTTAAGCTACTAACAGATAAAAGGTTTGTGTTAAGTTTAGGGACATGAAGGACAGAGAATAAATAAAGGGTGTCAGAGGTCTTTATATCTCCTTTACCAGATATGGGAGCAAGAGACCCATCAACAAGGGATATTTTCTCTTTGCCAAAGAGAAGGTGGTATGAGCAGAAGATATTAGACAGGCTGGTCATATGGTCTGATGCACCGGAATCAATAATCCAAGGGATTTTATGATTACCTAAAACTGAAGCATGATTTGCAAAAGCACGAATACCTGAGTGGGCAAATGCTGATGAAAATGATGTATTGTTGCTGGAAGATTGAGATGAAGAAACAGTAGTTTCCAAGTGATTTAGTAGCCTCCCATACTTTTCAAAATCTGCCTTCATTGCTGCCTACTACTCAATGGTTGATTTCTCTTCACTCCCCTTATTTCCTCCTTCAGGTACTGTAGCAACATTAGCTGCCTTAGGCTTTCCTACCTGACTACCCTTCTTAGAGTTGTTGTTATTCTTAAACCTATCAGGAAGAAGCTCATGATGAAGCTTCCAGCAAGTGTCCTTTGTATGCCTCGGTTTCTTGCAATATTCACATATCTGCTCCTTTTTCTCAGTAGGACCCTTTGGCTTTATTCCAACATGTGCAAAGTGTTTTGTAGGTGGACCCTGCAACTGAACCTGCCACCTACTCTCCTCACTGCTTATCATAGCATATGCCTGGAAAAGAGTAACCTCATCTCTGGCCAGGATTTTTGCCTAATGATGTCAAACTCAGTGTTAAGTCCAGTGAGAAATTCAAACACCCTATTTCTCTCCACCAACTTCCTATACATTTCAGCATCATTCTTACTCTCCCATACAACTGTCTCCATAACATCAATTTCTTGCCATAGGGATTTCAGTATAGAGTAGTAGATTGCTACACTGTTCTCCCCCTGTCTTAGGTTCTTCACATCACTTTTCAACTTATAGACTCTGGCTACATTCAACTTTTGTGAATAGGTCTCAGTAACACTGTCCCATATCGCCTTAGTCGAAGACATCCAAAGATAATGCTGACTTATATGAGGCTGCATAGAACTGACCAACCATCCTATGACAGTATAGTTCTCTTGCATCCATTTCTCAAATTCAGGGTCTGTCTTTTTGGGTGTCACTTTACTACCTGTGAGATACCCGAGTTTTCCTCTACTACAGACATAAATTCTTATAGACTGTGCCCAAGCAAGATAATTTGTCCCATCTAGCTTGATTGTGGTTACACCAGTCAAAACGGAATCTATCAAGCCAAGGCCTGAAACCGGCACTTGCTTCAACTCACTTCCGTATGGCTCCATTAATCAAACGAAAATCAAAGAACCAAAAATTTTGTCTATATAAACTTACTTGAAGTCAAACCAGAACCCAGATGCTTGAAAACTAGGATTTTACTCCGTCCAGCTATTAGGGAGGAAGAGAGAAGATGCAGTCGCTCCTACTAGAACTTCTCAATCTCTTCCAAACCTGAACCGCCCTCCTTTAGGAGTGACAAGACACCTCCCAAGCACAGAGCGCCACACCCAAAGCTTCACCTTTACCTGTACCTTCAAAAATCTCTAATCAGCTAGGATTTTGGGCAGCAACAGAATAGCACCGCTTCTTGGCAATATCCAGCCAGATTTAAACTCTCCAAACCCTCTACCAACTAGGCCAGAGATCCTCTGAACTATAGAGAATCTATCTCTCCATACACTCTCTTAATCTAAGGGTGTATGGGAAAAGAAGAAGAAAGAAAAAAAGGAAGAAATAGACCTGCTCTAATACCAAGATGTATATCAGTCCTCAAATATTAGGTGTAAATTTGAAGATTAGAAGAAAAAGGAAGAAGAGAAGTAAGAACAGCAACACAAGAGAAGAAGATGGCGAAAAGAGAAGGAAGAAGAAGAATAATCGAATTATCTTCCATTTCTCCTCTAATCCTTTTTTTATTAAGAATTAAAGTTAGAGTAATGACAAGTATGCCCTTAAGTGGGTGGCCAGCTAGGCAGTAACATAAAGAGATTAAACAAAAAGAAATAACAGGCCCATTAAGAGAGGCCCATTAGCCAACAATAAAAGAAAAGATATTACAAGAGAAGATACTAGGACCCATTCAGCCCAGTCTCTTTACACATTCAATTAGATTTCTGTGATTCTATCAGCTCCATAGATAAACTCAAGTCTAATTCCACAACCAAGGTTAAGTAGGTACTAGTTTTACTTCTACAATACACTAAGCATGTATATATAATACAAAAAAAAAAAAACAGAACAAGAAAAATATCCATTCAATTATAGAAAAGTATTGGCCTCTAAGTAATCAATAGATGTAAATTATACAGAAGAGAAAGCAAAAATTTCACTTTACTTAATAGCCTCAGAGCAAGGGAATCCAATAAGCAGTTTGGCTTTATAAAAAGGTCCATAGCATTCAATATGCCCACTAATATTAAATGTTCACTGCCCTAAAACAATAAAAGTATATTCACCTCCATTCTTGTCTTCTTCTCCTTTCTCTATTGATGTATCTCACCCTCATATCCTCTCCTGTTATTACTCCTTTTCCCTTGTGCATACTCAATTAGTGTTTATCTCAAAACAAAAGCACCCACCATCATTATAATCACAACACAACCAGAGCTTATGCTAAAGCTTCTCTTGCACTTGACAGAGGGATTTTCCCAATATACCTCATACCAGACCTTTCTCCCAATAGCTGTTTTATCTCTCTAACAGGAATAAAAAATTAGAAAGAGAGATTAATCAAAAATATAATGCAACTATATTTAAGATATGGGAAGCACTTAGCGGTAAAAGTTTGCAACCTATAAAAGCTGCACAAAAGGTTCGGTCCTGCTTCCTTAGTTTGAAGTCTAACTTAAAAAGTAACCAGTCAGAAATTTTCCCAAATTAACTTAACCTAATATTTTTCCAGCAGAAATACCATATTATAAAAAAACTTTAGAAACAATATAATTAATACTTACCTTATGAAGGATATCATCACATGTCTGAATGCGTTCTGTCAATGTATTGACATAGTGGCGATACTTCTCCTCTGTCTGTTTATAGAATGAAAAATCATCAGACGCAATAAAGCCCATTTTTTCCATTCCAGCATTTGCTGAAAAAACTAACCTATTAGCACTTACCTCTGACTTCATCGCTGATTGAAGATCTGTAAACCATTTGTAAAACTGCACCCAGATTAATAGACAATGAACAGCCAATGCTTAGTGATAGGCAAAGGTTTCATGATGTGTTTACAGAACTGAAATTTTTGGGAGAAGAATTTGGCATTTTTTTGAGAAAAGGTAAGGTAATTTTATTGCATAAAAAGAGCCAATATACAACCAGAAAGGGGAGCGAAGGCAATCCCCCAGGGATATACATATTCATAACTCCCACAAAATTAAAGAGAAGAATTTGGCAATTGACTACAACAGAATTAAGAATTTAAGTTCTCAAACTACAAAAGATTTCTTGTTGAATAAAAAAAAAGTATAAGTAAGCTACATGCTACCAAACAAGAAAAATAGGAACTTACAGGAAAAGGGGGAAAAAAAGAATTAAAAGGGTTTCCAAAGTTTGGCATGAAGAAAGAACATCAAGGCAATTATTTATCATACAGCAACATAACATTTTTTTTGGAAGATAACAACATAACAAGTTCATGCTCATAGGTTGTTAATCCTTCAACAGCATCAACAACCAACACATGCTTACTCTTTCTCTTCTCCAAATTTTCTGATATGGTGCCTAGTTCATAAGAAGGAAATATGCCACACTGAAGAGAGGCACATGTCTGTTCTAAAAGTGAAGAATCTTTGCAATGTAAAACAGAATATATGCCATGTAACTAAAAAAGCATTAAATGCAAAACTAGGTTTATAAACAACTACATTTGAAACGAGATTTTAAAATAAATAGGACCAAAACAGAATATATGCAATATAAATTTAATAATAATAGGGTAGAAAACTAAGGTGCACTTATGGAGACCAATAGATAATTAAATGTTACCTTTTCAATTACATTGGTTCAATAATTCATAACAAAGAACAGATTGAGGAGGATGCCACCCATAGAATTAGAGGGGGTGCGCAAAATGGAGGGTTACATCTAGAGCCTTATGCGATAGGTAAATACCAGTTCAGATAAAAGCCTAAAAGGAAAGTTCTATAAAACGGCTGTAAGGCCAGCTATGTTGTATGGAGCAGGGTGTTGGGCAATCAAGAAACAGCAAGTCCAACAAATGGTCATACAAAAAAACCTAGGAGCAGCTCCAATAGGTGATAAAATGAAAGGAAGTAGATTGAGATGGTTTGGTTGTGTGCATTTAAGACCATCTACAGCAACTGTTAGAAAAAGTGATCTGTACAAGTTGAAGGTGCTAGAAGAGCTAGTACAAAAAAGAACTTGGTTGTAATAAGAAATCATTTAAGTGTCAATAATTTAACAATGCATATGGCGCTAAACAGAACAGAATGGCAAAAACATGATTCATTCAGTTGACCCCATATAGTTGGAACAAGGCTTAGATGATAGAGGTGAAGATTCTATCCTAATTAAACATGCTATCACTTGCTAATCTCCTGCCCTTTTTGCTTCTTGTATTTCGGATTGGTTTCTTTTTTTTTTTTTCTTTGTGATAACTGATAGGTAAAAGATATTTCATTCAAATAAATAAAACAAAGAATTTTACAATCAAAACTTTCCAACCAGAGGTGCAAGATGCAGCCTCAAATGCAAAGGACAAATTACAATTGAGTCCAGTACAGATAGTCTCTATTCACCCCTCGCCTAGCTAATCAGCCATCCTATTTGCAAACCTCCTTTCACATTGAATTCTTATAACCATGTTTTAGATCAGCCATTTAAACCTATTGAATAGCATCCCTACAAATCCAAAATCCAAATTACTGAGGCCAGCTCATTCAGCCACCCAAGAACCAACTTGGAATCCCCTACAATGAGTGGTATGTCAAAGCTCAATTCTCTAGCAATCTGTACCCTTTGTAAAACTGCTTGAAAATCAGCATTTCTCAAGCCCCCCAATCCTACTGGACCCAAATCACAGTTGTCAAGGCGACGCCTAGGCGACAAGGCGCCCTTGGAGACTCACCTAGCCCAGTTGCCAAGCAGTTTTGTATACTGTCATATAAAACAATTTTATATTGTTATTTTTTTTAGAATATAATTATAAAATAGACATTATTAAATAAGAACATTCATTTTTGTGTTTGTAAACTAATTTCTTTTTATTATTTTCTTATTTGTTAGGGTTTAATCAACACAAACATTGCTAACTGCTGTATTGAACCCTCAAAGACTTCAAAATCTGAACCAATAAGAGAAGAACTTTGTCTAATCAACACAATTTCTTCTTGCACTTCTTCTTTTCTTCTTTTCCTATGACAAAAATAGGGGTTCAGCCCCTATATTTTTTTAATATTCTTTTCTTTCTTCTTTTTCTTCTCATAAATATGTTGATTTTCTAGACTTAAAATGAAGCTTATAATTTTCTTATGAAAATTATGGATAGTTATTAAGGAAAGATGGTTATGGAACCTAGGGAACTACCCTATCATATGTGGTTTTTACTTTAAAAAAATCCACTGCCTAGGCGACAAGGCACCCCCTGTCGCCTAGCCTCACCTTGGCGCCTTGAAAACTATGACCCAAATATAAAGCAATGGAATTTCCTTAGTTGTTTTTGAAGACCCCCAATTCCAGAAGGCCTAGGGTTTCCTAGACTGCTACCATCAAAGTTGAGTTTTATAAAGCCTTCCTCAAGTGGTAACCAAACTGACACAGCCCTGTTATAGTTGGCTGAGCTCTTAGCTACAGCTTCCCAATTCCTCCATATGTCATCAAAAGATAGGTGGGAAAAGAGATCCATAGTGTTAATCCAGTGAACAACCCTACTCACAACACAATCCAACAAAGCGTCCCACATTTCTTTCTTTCTCATTAAAAATTCTGGCATTCCTCTCCTCCCAAACTGTCCAAACCAGGGCTGCTCTAGCACACCTATTAATCTCCTTTCTATCAGTAGTATTACAAAATCCTTAAAATTTCATATAATTTTCTTCCTGAAACTTGTGTTTATCATTGTAATAAGAATCCAATTTACCTATGGCATTTTCGATTAGGTCACTTGCCTTTTTCTTTGTTAAAAGTTTGTTCACTAATTGTTTTTAAGTCCATGTCTATGCCATATCTTGAGTGTAATTGTCTAAACTTGACAGTTAGGCAATGATGGAGATCACATTGAAACTGATGAGCCACACACATTTCCCACTTACACTAGACACAGCTGACATTATTTTAGGATTTATTTCGTTTAATGTAGAATTTGGGTTTATTTGTAATTTTCTTTTCTCAGAGGGGTTACGTTTGATTTTCATATTTAATAGGAGATTGATTGTAATTTTCAGTTTTTTTAGGTTTCTTATAAATCTAGCAATATGTTAGGTTGTATATTATGTTTTGAATTGGAAATATATCAAAACTGTTTCTTCTTTGATTTCTTCTCTTTTTTCTCCTGGTTCCTTCTTTCTTCTTCTAACTGGTACTTCAGCAGGCAAACATTGTAGAAACCCTTTCCTTTTGCTAATAAAACATGTCTATTTTATTTTGTGCAATCTGATATACGGGGTCCTGCTTCCATTAATTCTTAATGATACTTTATTAGTTTTATTGATGACTACACTCAGTAATCTTTCCAAAAAAAGTGATGACTACACTGGATTTACCTAACACAGTCTCAAGATGAAGTTCCCTAGATTATTCAAAATTTTCAATGTATTCACTCAATTTCATGTTTGAGATACGAAATATGCAATTTGACAATTCCAAGGAGTATTATAGTGGTGACTTGACCAAAGTCTTGGTTGATGAAGGTATACTACTTCAGAGCCCATGTCTTAGAGCCCCACAACAAAATGGAGTTGCAAAGAGGAAGAACAAGCATCAATTGGAGGTGGCACATAGCTTATTGTTCCAAATAAATATGCTTTAATGTTTTTTGGCTGACGTAGTTTTTACTTAATTACCACATGCTAATTGAAGTGTTATAGTTTCAAGCTCCATACCAGTTCTTGTTCCCTCAATCTCCTTTCTACTCCATTCCCATCCATGTCGTTAGTTTAAGTGTTTTGTGCACAACTTATTTCCTCAGTCTCCTTTCTTTTTTGAAGATAACCATAAAATTTATTGAAACAATAAAAGAAGATACAAGGAAGGTGATAAGCAATCACCCGAAAGAAAGACAAAACCAAACAAAAACCCAATGAGAACAAAACAAACCCAAATCAACCATCAAACTAAAAAAAAAAAAACAACTAAACGAAAACCCCTTACCCATAACAATCCAAGACAGCAAAAAGATGAAATAACCAGAAAACACAATAGCCCAAAGCCCAACAAAAACCCAAGCAATACACCCAAACCTCATCCATGTCTTCAATTGTAAGTGTTTTATCCACAAATAGGGGTGCAACTTGGGCAGGGCCAACCCGAGACCAACCGGACCCAAGCCAAGTTTTTGCATGAGTTGGGCCTAAGTTTTCGAGTTGCAGGCTGGGCTTGGGCCAGAAAACTTCAGTCTGACCCAAACATGGGTTGGGCTTGGGTTAAGGCCATAGGTAGCCCGAGCATGCCCAACCAACTGAGTCCATCCAATCAATTACATACATATATATATTATATTTATATAAAAATACCTTTTTTTCTAATTTTATGTACAAGTGTACATGTATAAAATTAGTATTTGTACATTTGTACATATTTACAATCAATTCTTAAAATACATTTATCTCCATGGTTGTCTCATTCTTCTAGTCTCATCCATTCTTCGCACCTCTCCTCGAGGAAAGTGTATGGAGAGGAGGCAAGTGTAGTTTCAATTGCCCATTCCAAAGTTTAAGTCAGCTCCTTCATCACATCATCATCTTGAGAGTAACATGTATATTCACCGCCACAAGGATCAACCAATGCCATCAAGTGTATATCCAAAAGCCATCAAACTCTCATGAGGCAAATCTAAATGCTGTAGAGATGTAGAACAATAATGTGGTCCCCACTGCTGCATGTCTGTTTATGTTGCTTATGTTGCTGTTAGTATGTTAGCTGGATTAGTTGGTAGTTATTTTCTGTTATCTTTTAGCTTATGTAAGCAGTAGGGAGTTCTGGTTTTTTACCCCGTTTTAAATCATTAATATAAATAGTTGAGTGGGGCGACAACCTCAGTTATGACCCACACTCTTCTATGAATTTTTTCTCCTCTTCTTCTTCTTCTTCTTCTTCTTCTTCTTCTTCTTTTATTCTCTGCATTCTTCCTTGTTTATTTCACATCTAAACTAGGACTGATTGCAGTCTTACTAGACAAGTTGGTATCAGAGCCAACCTAAGGCTTCTCATGTGAGTCTAATCAGGGCGACTGCATGAGAACTTCCTAGGGTTGGAAGTTTTAGCAAAGATAAGTCAATTGGATAGTTCTTGGAGATTGCTGGTAGGGTGCAGCAGATGCCCAAGGGATTGTAGAGCCTTGGAATGTGTCCAATGATCAGGAAGAATCAGGGGAAAGGAACAAAGTTCAAGAATAGGGTTCAGACTGTGGATTGGAGGTGGCGACCAGACTTTTCTGAGAAAGTTTCTGTTTGTTTTTGAGATCGACTTCAATCAGAGATTGATTTGAGTAATCTGGAAGGAGTAGCTGGGAGTTTTTCTGTTTTCTTTGAATTTTTTAGGGTTTTTTTTTTACCTACAACCAGTTCTCATTTTTTAATCCTAAATTTATGACTGTTATCAGTTTCTGGGTAACAGTTAGACCTGCCTCGGTATTTCAGATCGAGTGATATTGGTTTCTGGGAGACTATTAGACCTGTCCCAATATTTCTGGGTGATTGCTAGACCTATTTCAACCTTCTAGGTCGGCTGTTAGCAATTTCTGGGTCTAATTACATCTGTTTCAGCATAAAAGGGGCTCCCTTTTGATCAATTTATTGAAAGAGATGGCAGGAATGGAGTTTAGAAATCAAGTGGAAAGTGTTTTGGGGGCTGGTGGTACTGGAAACATGACTGAGAACACGTTTCAGATTACCACTGTCAAATTTGACGTACCAAAATACTTGGAATGGGATCAGTCGGCCATGATGGCTATTGGGGGTAGAGGAAAATTGAGTTATGTGATGGAGGATATAAAGGAACCAACCAAGGAAGACCCAACATATTCCAAATGGGTTCAGGAGAACCATTTGGTCATGACTTGGCTGCGCAACTCCATGCAACCTCACATTAGCCGAAATTACTTGTGGGCAAAAACTGCTAAGGAGATATGGGATATCATGAAAGAAACTTACTCCCAACCATTTAATGTTGCTAGGGCCAATGAGCTGAAATGTTTAGTAACAATCTTAAGCAAGGAGAGAAATCCTTGTGGCATGAAATTGATCACCTAGATACAATTGAGTGGGAAAGTCAGGGATGTACAAACCTACAAAAAACAAGTTGAAACCAATAGGGTCTTTGAATTCCTAGCTAGTCTGAATTCGGAATATGATATTGTGAGACAACTACTCCTCACAAAGAAAGTGTGACCTTGTCACAAGCCTACTCTTTAGTGCACAATGAAGAAAGTAGTAGAAAGGTTATGTTGCAATATCAACCTATGGAATCAGCCTTAGCAGTAGTGAAACTAAAGTTTGAGGGTGACAAGGAGAGGGATATGAAGAAGGAAGATAAGAGGAAGTTAGTGTGTGAACCTTGCAAGAAACCAAAGCATACCAAAGATACCTGTTGGAAGTTACATCCACATCTAATTCTAGCAAAGCTCAAAAACAAAAAGGGAAATGCCAATGTGGCTATCACTACTAATGGTGCACCCTCATCCAGCACAAGAGTCGCATCCCTAGACACTTTAGTTGTTGTCCAGGCTGCTCCGACTCAATTGGAAAGTGAAGCTGGCACTTAGCATCCTCATCTCAACCACCAGTTACAACATCTCCTACTCCCACTTCAGCATTTGCTCATTCAAGTACATGGACTTCAGCATATCACGCCTCAACCCCAAGTACAAATGAACCTTGTTGAGTTATAGATTCAAGTGCATCTGACTATATGACTAGCTTGTCCTCACTGTTTACTACTAATTACTTATCCTCTAGCAGAGACAAAGTGTCTATTGCTGATAGCTCCCTTGTTCCCATTTTTGGCAAGGGAGATATAAAATTGTCTAATGCCATCTCTTTGTCCTCAGTTTTGCATGTTCCTAAACTTAGTACCAACTTGCTTTCAGTTAGTAGCACCAATAAAAATCAAAACTGTTCAGTGACTTTCTTTCTTGATCGATGTCTTTTTCAAGATTTGGAGACAAGGCAGGTGATTGGGATTACTCGTGAGACTAATGGAATCTACCTGCTTGGAGGGAGCTCACATAGGGAAGATAGAGAAGTTGGGAGGTCTTTTGTTTCTCAGTCTGTGAGTCAGGTTATGCTTTGGCATAATCAGTTAGGTCATTTGTCATTTAGGTCTTTAAAGAGTTTGTTTCCCAGTTTGTTTGAGTCATTCCATATGTCTAGTTTGAAATGTGAGTTTTTTTTTTATCAATAACAATGAATTTTATTCATGATTGAGCAGAACTACAAAGGAGGGAGCTAAAAAGCATTGTAGAACAGCCTATTCTTTGTGAAAGTTGTGAAAACTTTCACAGATATTTCTTGTTGAACAACCCATGAAAAATGAGCTAAAAAGTTTTTTTTGAAATGTAAAAGTTGTGTAAACTTGCAAAGCATTGTAGAACAACCTATTCTTTGAGCAATAAAAGAAGTAGCATTCCTTTTGAAATTGTGCATACAGATGTTTAAGGACCATATCACATCATAGCTATGGGGGGACACAGATATCTCTTGTTGTTTATTGATGACTATACTCGTTTTTCATGGGTTTACCTTATGCGTTCTCGAGATGAGGTTCCTACCTTGACTTGGATCTTCCATCAAATGGTTTCGGCCTAGTTTGGGGTCAAAATCAAAATTTTCAGATCCGATAATGCTAAAGAGTATTTTTCAAAACCATTGGCTTCATATTTCCTTGACCATGGAATTATCCACTAGAGCACCTGCCCCCATACACCTCAGCAAAATGGGGTCGCTGAGAGGAAGAATAGGCATATATTGGAGGTGGCTAGAAGCATTATGCTCAACTCCAATGTACCTATACATTTCTAGGGAGATGTTATTCATATAGTTGTGTATCTCATCAGTCGAGTTCCTTCACAAGTTCTAGACATGAAAGTTCCATTTACCCTATTATGAGTTGTTAGGAACCTGCCTAACTCAGGGCTCTTCGAGGGGCCAACCTCCTGAATTCTTGGAAGGAGAGAGAGAGAGAGAGAGAGAGAGTTTAATGCTGAAAGAGTCCTTCCCTTGTTCTTTTTCTGCTCTATTACTTATAGTTTTACAATCTTGATTGTTACAGTTGTTCCAAGTGGATGGCAGTTGTTACAAGTGGAAGGTTAGTTGTGCTGATGTGGCCTCCTCTTGTAAAACTGATTAACTGTCTTCTGTTGGTATATTCCAGCAGTCTTGACAATCCCCCCTTCCTTTAGAGCGACCTTGCCCTCAAGGTTTAATGTAGGAAAATTTGATCGCAGATCTAAGTAGGAAAATTTGAGTCCATGTGCATGAATATGGGCTGATCTGGATCTCCTCTTTGCTTTGTAAAGGTTGCAAGACTAATGGGCCTTGGGCCCTTGCATATTTTCCCTTGTAGATGGACTGTAGAGTTTCCTTATGTGAAGTCCATGGTGAGACGGGCCCAGTCACAGACCACGGGTCCTAGTTGTCTTAACCATTGAATGCCTAGCACCACGTCTGCTCCACTGAGATGGAGAGGATATAGGTCCACTGCAAATAGATGACCCTGAATCTTTAGTGGTAGGCCCATGCAAATGCTATTGCAAGATAGGTTGTTACCGTTGGCCACATGAACCGTAAAGGCCGTTGTTGGTTGAACCAAAAGTCCCATTTTATCCACCAAGACTTGAGTTATGAAATTAAGGGAGCTGCCACTATCTATGAGGATTGACACTTGGCTTCCTAGAATCAGCCCTACAACTCTCATTGTTTGAGGGGACGCAAGTCCCGTAAAGGCTTGTAAGGATATTTCAGGCGTGCCATTGGATTGTATTTCCCACCCTGGGTTAGATTCTCCGCAACCGGTGATGTCGTCTTCCTCTTCGGCATCTGTTTGGAGGAGAAACGCTTGTTGTTTCCTGCAGCAATGGCCCAACTCAAATTTCTCTTCGCAGTTGTAACAGAGACCTTTGTCTCTAGGGGCTTGCATCTCTGCCCAAGTCAGCCGTTTGAAAGGAACCAGTGGGCCTGGGCCCAGTACTCCTTCCTCCTTGTCTGGTGTTGTCGTCCTTTCTTGCTCCCTTCTTGCTTCTGGACCCCATGGTCGCTGCACCTTTCTTGCTCGACTGAACTTGTCCTCGTACAATCTTGCTAGTGTTGCCTCATTGATGACCGAAGTGGGTTGCATCGCTTTCACTTCCAGTCGCAGTTCTTCTTTTAGGCCGCCGACAAAGCTTCCCACCAATGCCTTCTCCATCCACCCTTGGACTCTCACGGCCAGCCATTCAAACTCCATCTGGTATTCCTTTACTGATCCCACTTGCCGCAGCTTTGCCAAATTTTCATCAAGATCTTCGAACCCAGATGATCCAAAACGAACAGTCATAGCGTCCGTGAAGTCTGCCCAGGTTTGACGAGGGTGCCCCCTTCTGTACCATTGAAACCAGAGGATAGCTTCTCCTTCAAGATGCGCAGAAGCTAGAGCTACCCTATCTTGCCCCGATGTTTCATGGTAATCGAAATACCTTTCGGCTCTGAGAATCCAGGGAGTTGGGTCGCCGCCTGAGAAGATGGGGAAGTCGATTTTGGCTATTCTTGTTGCCGCCCTTGTTCTGCAGTTGTTTTCATTGCAGCGCTCTTTTTGGCTTCCTCTATCAGTGTTCGTTGCCCCCTGCTCTAGTCGAAGGAGAAGAGCAGTGAAGCCTTCCTTCATTTCTTTGAGATCTGAAGAAATTCGATGGATCTCTACCTCCATTTGATCCATTCGAGTGTCTACTGACGTGTTTCTTGTGTTGGTCATACTAGCTCTGATACCAAATTGTTAGGAACCTACCTAACTCAGGGCTCTTCGAGGAGCCAACCTCCTGAATTCTTGGAAGGAGAGAGAGAGAGAGAGAGAGAGAGAGAGAGAGAGAGAGTTTAATGGTGAAAGAGTCCTTCCCTTATTCCTTTTCAGCTCTACTACTTATAGTTTTACAATCTTGATTGTTATAGTTGTTACAAGTGGATGGTTAGTTGTGCTGATGTGGCTTCCTCTTGTAAAACTGATTAATTGCCTTTTGTTCCTCTTGTAAAACTGATTAACTGCCTTCTGTTGGTCTGTTCCAGCAGTCTTGACAGGAGTTGTTTACTATTCCCCTTAAGACTTTAATGATGTACTTTCTTCATTCAGATTCATGGACCTCATCGTTCCAAATTTGATTCTGTTTTGGAATGGTAGAATACTGATATGTTTCATTCTATTGCCAATGGGCATATTTATACAGTAAGATGCTGCAATAAATAGAAAGAAAGAAAGATAGAAAGAAAGAAAAATAGAAAGAAAAGAAAATAGAAAGAAGAAAAAATAGAAAGAAGAGAAAATAGAAAGAAAGAAATAGAAAGAAAAAACTTTCTAAATCAATTTCCACAATCCTAGGAATATATACAATTCTATTTTCAGATCTGAACCAGTAACCCCACATTTTCCAACACTCCCCCTCAAGCTGGTGAATAGAGATCCTCCATTCCCAGCTTGGCTATAATTCTCCGAAAGCCTATACTATTGAGCCCTTTAGTAAGTACATCAGCCAGTTGTCCTTTTGTAGACACATAGGGAGTGCAAATCAACTTGTTGTCCAGTTTCTCTTTTATAAAGTGTCGGTCAATTTCGATGTGCTTCGTCCTGTCATGTTGAACAGGATTGTGAGCAATATTGATGGCTGACTTGTTGTCACAATATAGTTTCATAGGCTCTTCTCGTGGAATCTTCAGGTCTTCTAAAATTATCTTCAACCAAAGCAATTCACACACTCCTTGTGCCATAGCCCTGAATTCTACCTCTGCACTTGACCGAGCCACTACATTTTGCTTCTTACTCCTCCAAGTGACTAAGTTTCCTCCTAAGAAGGTACAGTAACCAGAAGTGGACCATCTATCTACTGGAGATCCTGCATAATCGGCATCTGTATATGCTTCAAGAGTCAGTCCTCCATTTCTTCTGAATAAAATTCCTTTTCCTGGATTGGCTTTCAAATAGTGCAGAATTCGATGAGCAGCCTGCAGATGAACTTCTTTAGGATTATGCATAAACTAACTTAGTACACTTAGAGCATATGCAATATCCGGTCGTGTATGTGCAAGATAAATGAGTTTTCCAACTAGTCTTTGGAACATCTCCTTGTCTACAATTGCATTCTCATGAGCTTCTCCAAGTTTATGATTGGGATCTATAGGCATGGAAGCTGGTTTACATGCCATATTTCCTATTTCTCTCGAAAGATCAACAACATACTTTTGTTGAGAGATAAAGATGCCTTGTTTAGAATGCGCAACTTCAATTCCGAGAAAATACTTTAGTCTCCCCAGGTCTTTTATCTCAAATTCTCTGGCAAGGCAGTTTTTCAATGCTTCCTTCTCCTTTTTATCATTCCCAGTAACGATTATATCATCCACATAGACTAATAGTGCAGTAACTCCCCCTGAGGCTGTGTGTTTGATAAACAATGTGTGGTCACCTTGACTTTGCTTGTAACCTGTACTCAGCATTACCTTCGTAAACCTTCCAAATCATGCTCTCGGAGATTGTTTGAGACCGTATAGTGCTTTCTTCAACCGACAAACTTTGTTCCCTTTAATGCCTTCTCCAAAACCTGGTGAAATGTTCATGTATATCTCCTCTTCTAGATCACCACGGAGAAACGCATTTTTTACATCAAACTGTTGCAAATCCCAATTATAGTTAGCAGCCAACGACAGTAACACCCTTACTGTATTCATTTTAGCTACTGGGGCAAAAGTCTCCTGATAATCTACCCCATAAGTCTGTGTATATCCCTTGGCTACCAAGCGTGCTTTGTACCTTTCTAATGACCCATCAGATTTGTACTTAATTGTGAACACCCATTTACAACCTACCGTCTTCTTGTTTCTTGGTAGATCCACAACTTTCCATGTGTTGTTTTTTTCTAATGCCTCCATTTCCACTCTCATGGCTTTTCTCCACTCCTTATTAAAAAGGGCCTTGGCTAGAGTATTAGGAATTGGAATGGTGTTAAGGCTGGCTAGAAAACTTTTTTGTGGGATTTAGAGAATCTTTGGAATGATACATATTTGGCTAAAGGGTACAATGGGCGTTTGGTACATTCTCTGGTTCCTTTTCTCAATGCAATAGGTAGGTCATACTCACACTCAGACTGTGAAGGTGTAGATTCAGGATCTAAGCATCCCTCAGTTCTAGGATTAGGAGTTGAATTTTGAACTTGCACAGGTTGATGATCTGGATTTTTCCTCCTAGAGTAAACCTGCACATATCTCACATTATCATGCACATCATTCGTGGGGTTAACAATGTCCGAATTTGGTTCAATGGTCGGGTTGTTTGACTCTTGTTGAGACTCAGGAATGTGGGGCTCAGAGGAATGTGACTCAGAGGGATGTGATTCTTGACGATTGAATGTCTGTGAGGAGGGTAATACATCTAGGGAGAGTAGATCCAAGGCCTTATCTTCCATTAATGAGGGCTCCTCCTGAAGATAAGGTTGAGTGAAAAAAGATTTTCCTTCCCCAAATGTGACATCGATGGAGGTGTAGAATTTTCTGGTGGCTGGATGATAACATTTATAACCTTTCTGAATTGGGAAATATCCCAAGAAGACACACCTGATTGCTCGTGGGTCTAATTTTCCCTTATTATGGACATGAACAAAGGCAGTGCAGCCAAAAACTCTTGGTGTGAGATTATTTGAGGCTCGAATATCAGGGTAAATTTGAGAAAGGACTTGTATTGGGCTTCGGTTGTCAAGAACTTTAGATGGTAGTCTATTTATGGTGTAGGCAGCAGTAAGGACAGCTTCCCCCCAATATTGTTTTGGCACCTGATTTTGAAAGAGAAAGGGTCGGGTGGTTTGCAAAAGATGGCCATTTTTTCTCTCAGCTACCACATTCTGTTGAGGAGTGTTAACACAGGAGGATTCATGCACAATGCCTTCTTTCTGGAAAAATGGGGACAAATTCTGATTAAAATAATTTGTAGCATTATCAGATCGAAACCTTTTAATTCTCACACCAAACTGAGTTTGGACCATGTTATGAAAGTTGGGAAGAATCGTACCCACATCAAACTTAGACTTAAGAAGAAAAGTCCATGTGACCCTAGTGCAATCATCAATAAAGGTGACGAACCATCCGGAACCAGTAATGTTGGGAATTTGAGAAGGGCCCCATATATCCGAATGAATCAAATAAAAAGGAGTTGAAGATCTTTTATTGTTGATTGGGAAAGAAACCCTTTTGTGCTTAGCAAGTTCACAAACATCACAATGAAAGGTTTCAACATCAATTCCTTTAAACAAGGAAGCATTGTTTTTAAAATAGGAAATGAAGGATGACCAAACAAAAATGATGACGCCAAATTAAATCTTTACTGGAGGTAGATAAGAATGACTCGTGTGTGACATGCATAACAGTGTGAGATGATTTGATGGTTGCTTCAAGGTAGTAGAGTCCATCTCTTTCCTAAGCAAGTCCAATCTTCTTCCCCAAAACCAGGTCCTGAAATACACAGTAAGAAGGGAAGAACACAACATTGTAGTTCACATCCTGGGTGAGTTTATGTATAGAGATAAGGCTAGTGGATAACTTAGGAACATGAAGCACATTTTTAAGTAATAGGGATGGAGTAATTTGAATATTCCCAATCCCTGCCACTGTGGTGAAAGAACCATCAGCAACAGAAATTTATCTATTACTAGGACAGGGTGTATAGGTGAGAAAATGTAGTGAAGAGGGTGTCATGTGGCCAGTAACTCCAGAATCAAGAATCCATGGAAAAACACTAGCCGAGGCATGTAATCCTAGAGATAAAGACTCACCTGAGAGAGCAAGAGAGGTAGAACCACTTCCTGGTTTCAAGGATTTCAGGAAGCACCTTAGCCTTTCAATTTCTTCATCATTAAATGGTCCCTGACTTGAGTGTTCTTGCTGCGGGGTTGTGGAGACATTATGGGCCTGTTGAACTCCTTTTGAAACTCCTCGATTTCCCCATTCCTTGCTGGATGTGGGAGGTTTCCCATGAAGTTTCCAGCACCGATCTTTCGTGTGTCTGGGCTTCTTGCAATAGGTGCACCAGAGGTTATCGTTAGAGTCACGAGTGGTTGTGTCACGAGCCAAGTTGTGATTGTTCTCACCCTTTGAACCACTGTAACTTCCTCCCCTTGCCACCATGGCTGAGCCTTCGGGATCTTTAGGCTCAAGCATGATTCCACGGCTGCTTTCCTCAGCTCTGACAAGGGCTATGACTTCATTCAATGGAGGCACTTCTTCTTTGCCAAGAATTTGTATTCGGACCTGATCAAATTCAGCATTCAGTCCGACCAAAAAATCATACACCCTATCTCTTTCAATAAAATTCTTCAAGATCACAGCATCATCTGCGCACTTTGTCTCAAGAACCCGATAATGATCAAACTCATGCCATAAATTTTGCAACAGATTTGCATACTCTGTAACACTCCTGCTCCCTTGTTTGGCCACCACAGTCTTCACTTTGACCTCATAGACACGAGAAGCGTCATGGGCTTTGGAATAGGTTTGTTGGACAGCATCCCAAATAGCCTTTGTAGAGGGAAGAAACATACAAGTATCACTGTCTCGGGTGTCATTGAACTCCACAACCATGACATAATCATGGAGTCCTCTTCGTCCCAAGCATCAAAATTTGGCTCGCCCAACCTTGGTCATGTTCCAAGGAGGTGACTAATTTTTCATTTTCCCTTCAAATAGGTACGCACTAGTTGTGACTACTTCAAGTAATTCTGGCCATTCAGTCTATATGTTGCCTGAATATTCTGCAAATCACCAGTGTGAGGATGAGAATTTCTTGCTCCTTCATCGGTTTGGACAGGAGCACTTGTTGCAGTCATGTCGGACATTGTTAATGGAGGAAAAATAAGGCCAGCGGGAAAGGAGAATAAAGGAACACTTCTGGTTACAGATCAACACTGAAGGCCAGAAGAGAAAAACACAAAAAAACTGGCAATGAAGGCCGAAAAAATCTTAAGGTTGACAAACCTAGAGCTCCGATACCATGTTTTGGAATGGTAGAATACTGATATGTTTCATTCTATTGCCAATGGGCATATTTATACAGTAAGCTGCTGCAATAAATAGAAAGAAAGAAAGATAGAAAGAAAGAAAGAAAAATAGAAAGAAAAGAAAATAGAAAGAAGATAAAATAGAAAGTACAAAAATAGAAAGAAAGAAATAGAAAGAAAAAACTTTCTAAATCAATCCTTCCACAATCCTAGGAATATATACAATTCTATTTTCATATTTGAACCAGTAACCCCACATTTTCCAACAGATTCTAAAGCTTCAAAATGCATTTTCCTTGGGTATGCACAAAATCAAAAGGGATATTGTTGCTATGAACCTACTTCTGGGAAATGATTTGTTTCTATGGATGTCACTTTTTTTGAGGATGTACTTGATTATCCTAGAGTTTCTTCTTAGGGGGAGAGTAGTGAGATGGGGTCTCATTCATTAGAAATTCCATTGTCTGTTCCAATCACTAAAGGGGAGTGTAGTGAGGAGGGTTGTCAAAGGTGTCAGGATTTGAGGGTATATCACAAGCGATGGAGGCAGGTTGGTTTCGGCCATCAGTAGTCCAAACTCCAATTTCCTCTACGGCTCTAGATCCAAGTACCACAGTTCCTTTATCTTCCACCACAAATGAAATACCTTCCATTGATGAGCCTTCTCCTCCTCCATTGAAAGATCTTGATCTTCCGATTGTAGTCTTTAAAAGAAAGTGTCATTGTACCCCATCTACAGCTCATTGTATTCCTCAATTTTTGTCCTATGATCATTTGTCTCCATCCTACAAGTCTTTTTCAACATCTTCTTCCTGCTATTTCCATTCCCAAAATAGTGCAAGAAGCCTTGTCAGTACTTGAGTGGAAGAATGCAATGAAGGTAAAGATGGATGCTCTTCTAAAGAACAATACGTGGGAGTTAATTGATCACCTTAAAGGGAATAAACCGATTGGGTGTAGATGGGTGTTTACAGTGAAACGTAATACTGATGGTTCCATTGAAAGGTATAAGGCCATATTAGTTGCAAAGGGGTTTACACAGACATATGGCATTGACTACTTGGAGACTTTTGCACCAGTAGCAAAGATGAACACTATCAGAGCTTTACTATCTATTGCAGCCAATTTCTCATGGTCATTGTTCCAAATGGATGTTAAAAATGCCTTCCTCGATAGTATTTGCAAGAAGAGGTGTACATGGAGTTACCTCCTATATTCTATAGTACAGAAGCAATGAAGAAGGTTTGTCAGCTTAATAAGGCCTTATATGGACTGAAATAGTCTCCCAAAGCCTAATTTGATAGATTTAGACAAACTCTTGAAAAAATCGGCCATGTGCAAGCCCAATAAGATCACACCCTTTTTTTTAAGAAAATGGATTCCTCCTTAACTCTACTTGCTATATATGTGGATGATATTGTGGTGACAGGGTGTGATACCTATGAAATTGACTCTCTTAAGTAACTCATTCACCAAGAATTTGAGGTCAAAGACTTGGAAGAGCTGCATTATTTCCTAGGCATTGAGGTAGCACGGTCTAAACAAGGGATTTTTGTTTCCCAAAGGAAGCATGTTCTTGATCTTTTGGAAGAAACTAGGAAGCTAGGTGTTAAACCTGTTGACACACCTATTCAACAAAATCATAAAATCAGCACAGAAGGTGGAGAGCCTCTTGAAGACAAGTTATGTTTCAACGGTTGGTTGGAAAACTTCTCTACCTTTGCCTCACACGACCAAACATTTTTTATGCAGTCAGTGTTGTTTGCTAGTATTTGCATTCCCCCAGAACCACTCACTTACTTGCAATTGAGAGGATACTGGCTTATTTGAAGAGGTGTCCAGGCAGAGGTATATTCTTCAAAGATAGAGGTCACATGAAAATAGAAGTTTACACAGATGCTGGTTGAGCTGGGTGTGTTGATGATGGGAGGTCTACCTCTAGGTGTTGTGCTTTTGTAGGAGGAAATCTTGTCTCTTGGAGAAGAAACAAAATGTTGTTGCTCGCTCCAATGCTAATTTGAATACAGGTCTATGGCGAATGGTGTGGCTGAAGTGTTATGGTTGAGATCCCTATTTGAGTTGGGTATTGCTTATGAGAAGCCCATGATGTTGTATTGTGATAATCAGGCTACTATTGACATTGCCCATAATCTGGTACAACATGACAAAACTAAGCATATTGAAGTGGATCGACACTTTATCAGAGAGAGAATTGCTTCCCAAGAAGTGTCTTCCATATATCACCTCCAATATGCAGCTTCCAGATCTCTTCACTAAGGCAGTTACAAAGACCAAGTTGGAGACGGGCTTATGCAAATTGGGAATGACTAATATCTAATCCCAACTTGAGGAGGAGTTTAGAGATGTAGAACAATAATGTGGTCCCCACTGTTGCATGTCTGTTTATGTTGCTTATGTTATTATTAGTATGTTAGTTGGATTAGTTGATAGTTACTTTCCGTTATCTTTTAGCTTATGTAAGCAATAGGGGTAATTCTGGTTTTTTACCCTGTTTTAAATCATCAATATAAATAATTGAGTGGGGCGGCAACCTCAGTTATGACCCACCCTCTTCTTTGAATTTGTTCTCCTCTTCGTGTTCTCTTTTCTCCTTCTCTTCTTCTTTCTTCTTTTTTTATTCTCTGCATTCTTCCTTGTTTATTTCACATCTAAACAAGGACTGATTGCAGTCTTACTAGACAAGTAATACTTTCTCACTTCAGCCAGGTAATTTTGGTACCCTACCTAATGATCTTGGAGCTTGAATCTACTACCCACAAGACAATACATCCACGCATTAGGAACATCTCCCATGACTGAAAACATACAAGCACAAGAGATGCTACCGATGTGCGGTTGTAATGCCTTTTGAGTAGGGGGAGGGTGTGGGTAGCGTCTTGTGGGTAGTAGAACTGGATTCAGTGATCTTGATCTTCACATTTTAGTCTATAAGGGTGTTAGATCATGTAACAAACATCTTATTGCTTGATTTACCTCTTCTGCTGCTTTATCCACATTTAGTGTGCCTTTGCATCAGCTATTTGCAGTGTTTTTATTCCTAAATGTGTTGCAAAGACTTTAGATTCCCCTGAATGGAGCAAAGCTATGCTAGAAGAAATGAATGATCTTTATAAGAACGTGTGGGAGTTGATTGACCTTGTTGAAGGAAAGAAACTTGCAACATGTAAATGGGTTTTCTTACTGAAATACCAAGTTGATTGATCTACAAAGATATACAAGGCCAACTTAGTATGTGTTTGGTTCCATTGGTGTTTATTGAGTAAACGCTGCCACATAGGTGCCCCATCAGCAAAGGCCTCATTATGCACATCCATTCGTATCAATGTTTGCAAAGGCAAACATCAATTTCTATGTGCCTCTCCCGTTTCAAGAAGCTTCATTTTGGAGCTTCCCCCAACGGGTAGGCATTTATTGGCACTTTTTTTTATGTGATGCCTAATGGCGCCTATGTGTCATAAACGCCCTCATTAATTGCTTTTCTTGGTTTTGCAGCCACATCAAGTACAAAACGTTTACTCAATAAACGCCGAAGGAACCAAACACATACTTAGTAGTCAGAGGCTTCACCCAAATGCACAGGGTTAGTTACATTGAAACATTTGCCCCAATTGACAACAAAAACTCGATAAGAGTTTTCCATTTTAGCTGCAAACTTATCATTCCTAGTCCACCGGATGATAGGCCTTTTAGCTACTTGTTTTGGTAGGTAAAAGATGTAGGTAATTTTATTTTAGCTACTTAATTTGAAGTAAAAGATCTAGGTCCATTGAAGTATTTCCTTGGAATTGAAGCTGCCAAGTCTTACAAAGACATCTTCATTTCACAAAGTACATCCTAGATCTTCTTAACGATACAAGGAAGTTGGGGTCTAGGCCTATAGATTCTCATATGAATCTCAACCATAATTTGGGAGAAACGGTGAAGTGCTACTAGATGTGAGACAGTTCCAAAGGTTGGTAGGAAAGTTGGTGTACTAATCTATGACTGCCTAGATATTGCTTATGTTGTAGGGGAATTTGCGCATTCCCCTAAAACATCTCACCTTGTAGCTACAAAGAAATGTACAACTCCCTTTTATTACCTTGCTACATTCTTTAAGTCAAACCAAGAATAGAATAACTTGCTCCAGGGAATAAAAAAGCAAGGGCAAGAAAACAATGATGGAAATCCAATAGCAAACCTGATGTGTGTTGACCAAAACTGCTTCAATAGCTCCCGAGTCTTCTAAAGTCTTGTCCTTCGGAGAAGTTGACAAACCATTCTCTTGCCCTGAAATATGTTCTTGAGACTGCAAGATATGTACCAATAGTGATTTGAAGATAGATAGAAATTCCATTACCACTTATGTACTTAAACAAAATAAGGCATCAATCAAGACACACCCAAAAAAAACCATTAAATGAAAAATCTTCCAAAATCAATGATGAAACACTGAAATGAAAACTTAAGCTTGAAGGAAAGGAGTTCAAGAGAATCATCTAGAGCATTTTCAGAAATAATTTGGTATTGTTAACAAAGCCAGTGTGGAAAAAAAACGCCCACCACATTGATTGGAAATGGTCTCTCCGCAACTGCATGAGAGAGTGATACTATCGCCACTTGTTGTTGCTCTGTCAATGGAGCAATCTGCAAAACAAGATTGCAAGAAGGTGATAAGCAAGCTACCTACTAGAGTTGTATATATTATGGGGTTATATATACTATTATATAGTGAGGGAACGTGAACAAGAGCAATGAAGTTCATATTTGGAAAAAGAATGATGTTTTGAAAGTGAACTATACTACAACCAAAGGAAACATAAACAAGAACAAACAATAGAGCTTGAAAAATGTGGAGTTAAGGCTCGGTTTGGGAAGAGTGCAAATACAAGGTTTAGAAATACCATCTACACAGTTTTGCACTGTACATATTTGTATTTGCACTCTTCCCAAACAGAGCCTAATACAAATTAGCTCAAGGAAACTAGATGGTAAAACAGGGAGCAGAGTATAAATACCCAACTAAGAAATTCCAATTTAAGGAACATGAACAAAAGCAATGAAGCTCATATTTGCTATAACTCAAGTTAATGGAAGTGGCAAAATGGAATATAACCAATAAATCAAGGAGTAAAGCAGTGACAAGAAAGAAGGCAAAAAACCTGTTGAAGACAATCTGAAATGCACTTTTAAGACAAAAATATGTGCTAGACTCAGATGAGAAGTAAAAAAGCAACTGATAAAATAATCAATCATGAAAGAGCAGAGTACATGATGTTATGCATCTTACACGAATAAATTACTTATTTATCCAAAGCCAAGTAATAAATGTTATGTTATACAAAAGATTACTTCATTACTTCAAATGATGAGAAAAATGCAAGTTACCGGTTGCATATTTGTATAACTTCTATGCTCAGAAAGAAATGAAATTATATGATCAAAATAAATTGCTCAACCATCCAAATTCCAAATTTGCATACTAAATTTTATCCAAATGGAAAATCTATTCCAGCCACCAGATTGAAATTGTCAAAACAACAAACCTTCTAGAAAGAAACCGACCAATATTTTATCAATTTCAATCTAATTCCGGAACAATGCAACTAAGCAAATTAATACTCTTTTTTTTCATGATAAAGTGGAAAATTACATCTTGTACTCATATAGATCTAGAATATTGCATTTCAGTGAAGAGCTCCATTCATCCATTGCTTAGGCGAAACAGCTATTGAACATTACTACAGATTACGCAATTTATTCCAGTTAATGTAAAATGGAGAGAAATACAGGGGAGTAGACAATAACGAATCCGCGCTCTTGTGGGAATAGTCAAGATACTGGTAAAAAATGAGCAACATTTCGAGATTGCCTATACAGATCTGCAAGTTTTTCGTGTTTACATTCCACAATAAGAATTCCAGCATTTGATTTGAGAAAATTGGGGTTTCTAAAAGCACTCCAAATTACTTATAAAGCTTAGGATAATTATGGCCTAAAGAATAATTGTATTCGTAGAATCAAAGAGACAAGGGGGGAAGCTAAATTCGAATACCTGCTCCCAGGTAGAAGCAAAGTTGTAGCCTTTCGAAACAGCACCTGATTTGGGGAGAGGTGCAGAGCTTGCTTTGGCAGCCATGGATCCAAAGAAAAAAGTCCTGCTGCTGCTTCAAAATTCACTTCGTTTTACATCTACAGATTGGACTGCATTTTTGTGGCTTCTACGCTTATGACTTACCTTTCGTTAAATTAACGTTACGATGAGGACGAATTACAAAGATACCCATATTTTGGCCGTTTATCTTTCTTCTACTTTTGCGCACAAACCAAAGGCGGTAAGTGTCCGAAGATGGGTATTTTCATAATTTTACCCTTTGCCATAACACTAATTTAACGGAATTATGCCCACCCCAAGGTATATGATAATTATCTGCAATGTAACTAAAAAAAAGAAAAGACAGATCAATCTAAAGAAACTGATGTGCGGCGAGGAGAAAGGAAACTATAAACTACAAAATTTGTGGATTTGAGAGTCACTGGTGACTGGTGTGATGCTATATGAATAAGCATTAGAATTTAGATCATAACTAGTTGAAACCCATGCGGACAGAATTTATTAAATGATAATAGGTTATAAGTCTTATGAAACAAACAAAGGCCATGCCTTTAGTTTGTAGTTTATACTATATTATATGTATTATATGTGTCAAAACATTAAAAAAATGTTATATAAGATAAATGTATGATGTCAAAACAGATGAGGTTTGACCAATCAAAAGCTCCAATGAATTTTGAGGAAAACCATTTGATTGGTTTCCCGTTTTCATGATATTGGTTGATTGGATGTATAAAGTATATTTTACATCATATCAATATATTGCGAGCTGGGCTGAGCTCATGTTTGATTGGTCATAGCCTTGGCCTAATCCTAAAACTTTCAAGCTACGTTTTATGTTATCCTAGGTTAATTAGGTTAAACAGATTAAGTATGTTAGTTAATGAATTCAATTAAGGAAAAAATTAAGTTAGATAAGTTAATCCATTTAACAAAGCCTAATTGGCATAATTAAGGGTTTGTTTGGTTTGTTATTAGAATTAGAATTGGAATGGTCCATTCTCATAGTCTGTTTGGTTTAGACATGAAAAAGAATGAAAATTGGAATCAATAAGAATGGAATTTCATTCCCAAGGGAGAGGTAGGGAATAGTCATTCCCTCAAATGGGGGAATGCCATTCCAGGCGAAATGGGAATGGGATTCAAATTCCACTCAACCAAACAGTTAGAATCGGAATAGCCCATTCCTATTCCGATTCCATACCCATTTTCCCATGAATTAAATGGTGTCTAAGTTTAAGCTTTTTAAGGTTAAAAGGTTTAAAGGCAAAGAACCCTTTTTTTGGTTAACTGAATCCGATAATTTATTAAGGTTCAATATGGAAAAAGTACAAATACAAACATGTACAGTGCAAATACATGCAAAATAATACAAAAATCAACAGATTTGCACTCTACATATTTGTACTTGTACTCCTTCCAAACTGAGCCAAATGAACAACGGAAGCAATACAGACATGCCACTCCTCCCATACACCCATAACTAGGAATTGATGCAACTAGTAAGAGGGCATTCAGTAGTGTGAAAACGGTCTCATCCATAGTAGAATGTGGTGTTTGCGATGTATGAATGGTCATCGTCCACAAAATAGCATGAACAAAGACGGGCCACACTCCAATTTATCGTCCATAGTATTTTCTCATAGAAAGACCACACTATGATATGAACAGTTTGTGGGAAGAGGACATTTGTGTTACATTAGTCCAACTATCATTTTATTTAATTGTTTAATATATTTTAAATTATTTATTGGTGAAGAAAATATCATAATGGAAAATATATTTATTTTATATTTATTTGTAATTATGCATTGGTGTTTTATTTTGTCCATTATTATTTTATATTATTATTTCAAATTATTTTTGACTTAAATTAGGTTTCTTTTTCATTCATGACCATATAGGTTCAAATGGATAGGATCACTCTAAAATCCGATACTATTTTTGTCATATTCGGATAACCGTTCGTCTTATTTTTTTATTGAAATCGAATCTAATTCAAATCACCCCTATCTGGTCTGACATGATCAATTGTGTAAATTATTCCATAAGTTGTACATAAAATGTATGGAATCAATAGATGTTGTGCAAACCAATCCACGTTACATCGGTAGAATGCCCTTGTGGGTGTAGACAATTTCTGTCTACACAATTTCGTCCACAACTAAAAACAACTGTAAAAATAGTAGTGTGGTGTGGATTGGTCACTGCCATAGAGTATAATATGGACAAATCCACACCCACTAATTTTTCATCCATATTATAGAATACCCCCTAAATGAGTCGCATTATTAAATTGATGTCTCTATTTTTTCCAAAAGAAAAAAAAGAAAACTGCTTCTTAAAGACAAAGGAGATACAGCCAAATTGTCCAACCATTCTACAAGTATCAGCAATGAGAAATGCTAAGCGTCATGGTGGAGTACTTTACCTGTTTGGCAAGAAAGAAATCATGGATAAACAATCCCCAAACCACAAGCAATAGACACCTTGTCATTCTTACAAGCACCATCAAACCACACTCTAACTGAAGTTAGATACTCTCCATTTTCTCATGAAATGAATTAGAAGTGTGAAATTCCAACCAAAATGGATGAATAGGATCAACAGTTTGCAAAGGAGTGAGTTATACACCATCAAACACCGATCTGCTGCGTACTAAATATAACTTCCATAATACACAAAACGCCAATAACAGCATATTGATTTCCTCATTATCCTTCTTATTAACTGCAGAGATGAAATCCACCACCCATTGCTGTAATGGTGAGTGAAACCCATCAACTATGGTTCCAACAGTCTGAAACCACACAACATATGCAAAAAAGGCATCTACAAAATAAATAGTTAACTGCTTCCTCCATGCATCCAAACAGACAGTTTGTTTCACCACCCTCACATAGCAATGAAGATCGAGTTCGAATCCCACCCTGTAATAATTTCCATATAAACAATTTAATTTGAGAATAGCATTTAAGTGACCAGAACCTCCTCTATAACATTTGGTCCACCCTAACTGGCACATTAATTTGTAAACCATACCTAGACTTCACCGTATAGGCCCCTTTACCATCAGGTATCCAACGCCTACTATCGGAAGCAACATCAACTCGTCTAATGTAGAGTTGTTGTGTATCATGTTACTACTCTGTAAAATAATGTTGCAACAAATTCACCTTCCAACATCTATCTTCTTCCAACCTTGCGAGTTTTTTACCATCACTGATACACTTTAAAGAACCCAATTCATTGAATAAACATAGGGTAAGTTTGGTTCATAGTCAGAATTGGAATCAAAATCAAAATTAAAATCCTTTGAAATGATCTATTTCTATAGTCTATTTGGTTCAAACAAGAATGAGAATGGAAATTAAAGAGTTAGGCTTCCATCAGGGTAACGCTTGTTCGAGCAGCCTTTATAGCCTTGCATAATTGCATTGGGAATATCTCCACATTTGTGTGATTTATTTCATGGGGAGATATTCACGATGCAAGGTTGAAAGAGCCTGTCGGGACGGTGTGAGCACAGGCTTTCCCTGACCAAAGCCAATCTCCTCTCAAGGCCCTATTAGGTTCACGAGAATAGGGGTCTGGAATCAAAATTGGAATGGACTATTCCGATTCCAATTATTTAGTTGGATGGAATTGGAATCCCATTCTCATTATTTGTGGAATGGCATTCCCCATTTGAGGGAATGATTATTCCCTTCCCCTCTCTTGGGAATGAAATCTAGGGCTACAAGTCGGGTCGGGTTAGGTCGAGTTGAGGCCAACCCTAGCCCAACCCTAAGTTCTAAACCCCAACCCTAACCCTAACCCAACCCAACCAACCTAACCCTAACTAAATTCCTTCAACCCTAACCCAACCTTCTTCCCATCCTTTAAAACCTTATAGAATTTCTCGATTTTAGATATTAACTCAACTTTCACTATATATATTAATCATATGTTTCATTAGTATTTTTTGTTGACATTATTTTTTTGTTCATTTAGTACAAAATTATGACTATAGTTTATTATGAGTTATGACTTACGATAGATCTTTCTTGGGTGGCAAACAACATAGAGGAGATGAATAATAAAATTTAAAAAAATAAAATAAAATAATGTTATTAAGGTTTTAGTCTTTCTGATTAGGATTAAGTGAAGTCATTATCTTAAAAGAAATACATGATGCTATGTGGTGTCGGCTCAAATATCATACATCTAAACAAATCAATGTATGTTATATATTACATATAACATATATTTATATATGACATGTACTATAGAGTTAGGTTCGGGTTAGGTCGGGTTGGCTAAGGGGTCAACCCTAATCCAATCCGAAGTAAAGTTGGGTTCATGAATTTTAACCCTAATCCAATCCGAACATCAACCCGACCCAACCCAATCCAACCCAACTTTTTCGGGTTGGGTTCGGGCCAACCCGGCCCAAGTTGCAGCCTTAATGAAATCCCACTCCTGTTGATTTCAATTTTGAGGTCGGTTTTGATCAGGATAAGCTGATCAAAACCGACTCACATGTCAGTGGAGTTGTACATTGAGAACATCTATGGTATTTACGTGTCCCCATTCATGGGGAGATGTTCCCAATGTACAGCTATAGAGGTGTGGGTAGGATTCTTGTGGATAGGACTTACGAGATCCAAATTCCATTCTTCAATCATTCTGTGTTTGAGTCACATAAGCATCAAATGCAATAGATGTAAAAGTGGGCCAACCTAGTCAAGCTGCCTCTTAAAATTAGACATGTTCATGGGTCGGGTTGGGCTAGGCTTTCACTCTTCATTAACAGATTTTTTTAAGGCTTGACCCCGAGCCCGGCCTGACCATTGGGCCTACAACTTGGGCCCAAGCCCGGCCCTCATAAAAAGCTTGAAGCCCGGCCTTGGTCCTAAGCCCAAAGTCAAGCTCAACTTGTTGTCGCTCTATCGCTGAACAGAGAAAAAAAATAAAAAAATGCATATATTAAATTATTAATATATTCATATATATATATATATATATATATATATATATATATATATATATATATATATATATATATATATATTATAATAAATATTATAAATTTTATATTATATAAATTAGTCGAGTTGGGCTGGGTTTGGCTCAAGCCAGACTTTTTTGATAAATCCTGAGCCCAGCCTAAAACACGATCGGGCTTGGTGTTTTGGGCTTGAGGTCAGGCCCGCAAGCTTAACTACATGTCCAAGCCCGATCGAGGTGCGGGCTAGGCCATCAGGCTACCTAGCCCATGAACAGGTCTACTTAAAATCTAGATTTTTATTAATAATAAATTTATAAAATTTCACAAAATTAGTAAAATAATGAAAGAGAACAAAGAGGGTTGCTTAGGTGGACAACTGAGTTTTTAATTTATAGTATAAATAACAATAATTTGGTGTGAAGGGTTGTACGAAGTAGGACAGCGCACCATAGAAATTGAGTATTGTCTAATAATGCATGTGATGTATAAATGGAGATATTCTACAATATCTATCCTTTTGGTAATGTAGTAGGTCATGTGACCTAAGTATGATATAAGTATGTGTAGGTACATCACAGAAAGTGCTAAACCAATATTATACAAATGCTTGTAATGAGTCCATAATTTATCACACATTTGTGATGAGCTCGGAACTCGCGTAACCATGCGATGAACTTATGACCTGAGATGAGCTGCGATGAGCTTAGGACCCACGCGAACTTGCGATGAGCTTAAGGTCGTCGCACAACAGCAATAGATGCAAGTTTATCGTAGGCCATAAACAAGTAAAAGAAATACATGTGCGCTAATAACGCATGTCATAGGATGCCTCGTAGGCTTAAAGAGCACATGCGAGATAAGTAGTGATGTCATCTATGCCACGTCAATTTAAAAGGGTCACGAGAGGAAGTAGCACACGTGTATTATGAAAATCCTCAAATGAAAGGAAAGCTCATCCTTGAGATATCTCATAAGACACATGGCAAAACCCTAGCAGTGTTCCTTGACAATTGACACCGAATCCAAGATTCCCTTTCTTAATAGGAATCAAACACTTTTGATTCCTTCCTATCGGGACCTTGGGATCTCTCCCTATAAATAGGGGTCCAACTCATAACAAGATCATCATTCTATCACTTCATTCACCCTATCTTTTAGCCTATCACCTACTCCCAACTTTTCTTTGTCCTTCAAGGAGACTCCTATACATAACCTTATCTCCCTACCCATGGCATGCAAAATAACGAAAGGGATGGTGACTCTCTTAGTAGGGTCTCTAGCTGAATTGGGATCCATTCCTTACAAAGCATGCTTTTACACCAACTTCACAATCACATCCCACCTTGTATTAGGAACATCTCTTCATGAATAATAAATATAAGTATGGGAGATGTTCCCATGTGCGAACAGGACATGTTGTGAGGTTGGTGTGAGGCATGCTATGTTAGGAGCATATCTAGACTCTTTCTAGTTAGTCATAGGGAGGCTTGGGATCAAATCCTATTGCCACCCAGTGGGGTTTGTGGGTAGGGGTGCTCATAGTTCGATTAACCGAACCATGGGTTATATTTTCTAACCAAACCAGTACTTATCAATTTTTGGAAAACCAGTAACCGAAACCAAAGTTAACCAATTGACTGGTTCAATTAACCATTGGTTCCAGTAATTTTTTGACTGGTTCAATTAACCATTGGTTCGGTTCAGTAATTTTTTGTTTTTTTAATTTTTACAATATATTTTATAAAAATATATAATATTATATTTTAAATAATAAATAATATATCATATATTATAAATATATATTTATATACAATGCATATTTATTAGTTTATAATATATAAAAAATATGAAATATATAAAATACATAAATATATATATGATATACAGAAACATACATATATCGGTCGGTTTGGTTAACCACTTATTTTCTATATTGGTTAATCAAAACCAGACCAGTACATTTGGTTTTTTTAAAATATAGAAACTGAATCGACCGACTCAATTAACCGATTTTTCAGTTTGGTTTAGTCAATTTTTTCAATCGATTCAATTTTTTTGCTTTTTTTTTTTTTACTCACCCCTATTTGTGGGTAAAAACTTTTAGGCGGGACTACGCCCAGCTGTACACCCCCTCCAAATCAACAATAATAAATAGATGTATCAAAATATAACATGGGTTAGGTGTTTCACCGCTATAAAGAGCAGAGGTCACTATAATTTATCCATATAATGTCTTTTTATTCCCTAATAGCCACACCTTGCTAAGGATAAAATAGGCAAATTTGAATCTTATCCATCGGATTTACTGGATTCAATACAATTGTAATCGGATATTGAATGGTTAACTAAACTAAATTGATCAAAATATTATATGTTAATTATAAATAAAGTCAACTAAAATGACTTTAATATTATATATTATGAACATGAGTTGAAAATTATTTGTGTGAAACTTGAATATGTGATAATTTAGTAAAAACACAACATTTAAGCAATTATTGTTATTGGTAATTTTTCTTGTTTTTTGTGTGATTCAAATTAATTGTCTTTTATTGTTGCTTACATGGATTAGGAAGAGCACTCCTCTATGCGTGCCTGCTCGCCACACTGTGTTGTGGTGTGCCGTGCACGTAGGTCCACGGCCCTTGCCCTATTTTTATTTATTTTTTATTTTATTTTTTCCATTAAATCTTTAACGCTTTAACCGAGAGTTCATTTCTAAATGTTCTCTTTGTAACCACCCACTCTCCCTTTGCGTAAAATAACTCCCGAAGTTTATGGGAGTTGTTGGTAAACATTTTTTTCTTGGGTTTTCTTAGTGGTCAGGACATCTATGTTTATATTGCATCGAATTTTGCCCTTTTAGAGGAGTTCCTTTTCTCTTCTTCTGAACGCAACTTTTGCTCTCCTGTACTGTGTTTTTCCTCTTTCATTGGTTGAATCGTTTTGGACACACATAACATACTGGTTCACTGTTTTGGATTGTGAGTGCACACAACGCCAAGACTAAGAATTGTTGTATCTTGGAGGCCGGCCACCAGAATCCTTCTGCACTAATAGAAATACTCCAAGAGGCAGCTAAATCGGTTTTAAGGAAAGCGGACACTTGCCACGACTCAGCTACACCGATAAGTTTTCATCAATTCTTTATCATATTACTATTTTATTTTCATATAGTTCGGTTTTGCTTGTTTGGATTCTGGTTTTATCTCTATTACAACCATACTGGTTCATATTCTCCAACAATTATCAGTAGATACATTAATATTAATGTTAAGTATATGTGATAAAGCATATATAAATTGAATCAAATTAGATTTTTTCTAATCAAATAGGGGCGGAATCATATTTGATCTAATAATAAACTAATTGAATTCAGAATATCGTTAATGAGATCAAATTCAAATTTAGACAATTAGATACTATTATTTGCAGCCATAAGATAAAAAAAATAGAAATTCGGAAGAAGAAGAAGAAACTGAAAAGCTCACAAGCATAAAGTTTTATTAATGAAATGATTAATTAGATCCATAAGAACAATTAAGGGTCTGTTTAGGAGGGCTGAAAGATTTGATTGAGTTTTTTTTTGGAGAAGCTACTAAAAAGATGCATGTGTGGAAAACGATTTTTTTTTTTTTGTTTATTTCACTGATATTCCTGGTGTGCAGTTGGGTAAACATGGCAAGCTGTGTTGTGGTCAGCAGATTCAGACCCCACCAAACAATGCTTTATATTATTTGAATGGAACCCACCTTATAAAGCCAGAAGCTACTATGTGAAATCTATTCCAAATAGATTAGAAATAAAGAATAGTATTTCAGGAATTCAAATTAGTTGGAGACAAAATCACACACATCGGAGTGGACAACTTATCATGAGTGAATAGCACTAGTGTTATGGATGCATAAAGTGTGGATTCCACGTGCATGGAACAGTGGTGTGTGTTCACTTGTGATAGGTTACCTAGACCGGTGTTTGTGATTTTGTCTCCAGACCATCCGGTTTCATATATTTCAATGGACAAGAGCATAAGTGAGAAGCAATCATACAAAGGGATGGGTTAATGTGCCAATAGGATAAGAAGATGCGAAAGTAGGGTTGCCAATAGATCATTCAATCCCTACCCGACCAAACCAAACCGATAGTGTTGGTTTTGGTTTGGTTATGTGATTTTGTCCCGATTGGTAATTGGACCAGTTCTGGTTATTACTTGCTCCAAATCAATTATTAAGTTAATAATATATAAAGGTTTTATAATTTTTATTATATTTAGTATTTCAACGAGCAAATTTGATAATAAGATCATTTTAGTTAAAAATGCTTGATTTATTAATATATAAAATTTTACTATTTTATTGTCATTCTTATTAAGGTTATATTATCAAAAATAAAGTTTGAAGTCATAATAATCATAATCAGTACAATTGGGTAAGACATTATCTCAATTAATAATCAGGCGCTTCATGGTCTATGGTTTTGTCTCGATTAATAATTGGTTCAAGACTACTACATCTTGTCCCAAACCAAACACGATCATTTGACAGCCCAGCTACAGTTTAATCAAAGAAAGAACAATGGGAAGACCATGTAATGTGAGAAAGAAAAAGCAAAACTGAGGTTGATACATGGGATAAAGAAGAATTAGTGATTTTTAATTTGTTTTTTCTTTGTGATTTTTGAAAAATAAAAAATAAAGCGATTCCTGATATCGATCCATCTTGAGGGATCGCCATTTTTGGTGATTCCATTCTTTGGTGGATGACATGGCATGGCATCTAACATGTCTCCAAAAAGTTATTCCAAGAAAAGTAAAATCATCTTTGAGAATTCAGTACCAAATAAACTACTTATATGACATAAATGATACCAAACAACAATATTTGGTGATCATTCAAAAATCACTTATTTTAAAAATCACCGATTTCTAGATAAGGGAGGAAGAATCATCATCGATGCCAAATATCACTTAAGTTGTGTTTGATTTGTCGATTCTACTTGCAACATTATAGGTTGGTCAATAAAAAAATATCAGACACGAGAATGCAACTGCTTCAACATCACGAGCACTGTAATTTAGGTAGCAGTTCCTTCAATATCACGGGCTGGGCAATTGTGGGAACTGGGAAGGGAGTCTCGACCCCACCCACTCGATACTTTTCAAATGGGGTCGGAACTTTGCACTTACGTAGAAGGATCATAGGGCGAGAAGGCAATTCCCAATTTGATTCTATTGCACCTTTACGTTCGGAGAAGGTTAGTTGATCAGTAGGACAATTGCTTCATTTTCTTAGGTGGGCAAGCTGGATTCGTTGCAAAAGTGTAAAGAGATTCTTAGAAGGCCATGTATGTGAACCACCACGGCACCACTTAGCTTTAATAATGATGAGTTGAAGCTACATATTTTGACAAGGAAAGGTACCAAAAGTATGGATAGATAAAGATTCCTGAGATATTCTGAATTGAGGGCACCCTCTCTGTATATGCGCATATGTTTCTCTTTTCCCTTTCTTAGAGGATGAAACTCTTCAAAAAGGCATCTCTCCCTTACACTCAAACCCCAACCCCCCAAAGCAATTTCAATAAGGCGAGCTATTCGACAAGGTTACAAGTCATGGATCCCAGCTTATGGATGAAGGTGCAGTTGTACATTACCGAATTTAACAGCTGAAACCATCTAGAGAAAATCCTTACATCCATAAAGCTTTATGATACTACAGTTGTAGATATAGGTATGACAGTTAAAACCGGCCCTAAAGCTAAAGGCCTGAATCTTATAATAAAAAAGAGAAAATCCGCAGTAATAAGCAAAATATTGAAAAAAAAAAGAAAGAAAACATTACAAGTTACGCTGATCCCCTCTTCCCCCAATCGCGCGGCCATCTCCCTCTTCACAGTTCACACACATGCCTCGATCCTAGGCTCGAATGAGAAGGCAGACATGAACTCCCTAGGCTTCCCATTCACAAAACATTCGGGCAATTCAATCCAATCATTTGTCACCAAATCACATAAGAAACAAGAACCAAACTCCGTTCCCGTGGAGTTGACACAGATGAGTATCTGATCTCCATACCCCACACAGTTAATATCCGCTTTCCCGCCATAGAATTCGTGTGACATGGCCGGAGGCATAACTGCAATCTGATGCCACAATCGGTTCTCTTCAGAGAACCTCCACACCCTAAGACTTGCGCTTTCCAGTAATTCCGACAAAACAACCAACAACATCTCACCCCTACACTCAGTGACATCGATGGAATACTCAAAATAGAGAGGCAGCAATCTCGGATATTCGGAGAAGCACTTCTTGGCCAGGTTGCATGCCACAACCGTCCCCGTTGAGCTAAGAAAATAAATAATCTCTTCGCCGTCTTTAACAGTTATAACTGATGAGTATTGCTTAGATGGGCTCCTCTGCATGTTGGTAGCCACAACGTCCCCAGCTTTACTCAGAAAATAAACAGTCTCATCTCCGCTAGACTCAGATTCTTGTGAATTTCTGTTGGTGTTCCGAATTAGAGTAATCTCTTCTTCCCACTGATTTGTCCCCGAATCGTAGACCTTGGCGGAGAGGTTGGGGAGGTCACCGCAGACCAAGACAAGCTTGTAAGAGGAGCGGTTGGCGGATGAAACCATTGCAATGGCATCAAGTGTCTGACTTTGATTGGTTGTACACACCGGAGGAAGTTCACGGTATGCACCTGTCACTGGGTTGCAGACAACGAATTCCCCTGAAACGGTGCGGAAACAGATCAAACCACCAGAAGCGGCAACTGGAATGGAATTGTGGCCGGGGTTTTGTTGGAGATGAAGTGGGTGATTGAGATTTTTCCAGTTCTTTTCAGCAGTATCAAAGACAATGGATTGGTCAAGATGGGGATCAACCATAAAAAACCAGGGATCCCGGGAGGGAACCTGAGAGCAAGCGAGTAGAAAAGTTGCAGACTCTGCAACACAACTCCATCTTTTGCACACTGAACGAAGGCGGCAGAAGCTCGATGTTGGCAGCCATGCAAGAACCTTCTCGAGCAGGTCTTGATTCAACTCGTCAAACGACAAGTCCAACATCCGACGATCTTCTTCTTCTGGTAATTTTCTCTTCCAGGTTTTCTTCGACGCCCAACCCTGATCTCGTTCCATGAATTGGGAGTATATAAGAAAAAAACTGCAAGAATGAACGGAGATGACAGTTCTATCAGTAAAAGGAATCTCTCTGTCTGTCCACAGAGGCACCGAAAGTAGATACTAGAAATAATAAAATATAAGAGAAGAATGCCTGGGGATCAAATCAAATTTAAGAATTAGATTTTTCTCCTTTCTTTTTGAAAAAAAAATACAGAATTAAAGTTCTAAATGAAACAGAAGATTAAGGAAGAAATAATAACTTCATCACGATAACTCAGAATTTTTAAGTAATTTTTATCACAGTCCTTCCAACCCAAGAACCAAAAAGACCAAGTGTGAGAAAAATGAAGGAACCCGCAAAATAGTCGCGGTTCATACAAAATAGAAAAAACGCAAGATAAGGATCTCTTCTTGAGTCCGTACATGTGAAATACAGAGGTCACCGTCACAAAGCGAACAACTAAACTCTTCTTTTTTTTCTCTTTTTGTTGTTTAGACATAAGAGAGCCCCAAGAAATTTCTCAGTTATGTAGTTCGTCAACAATGTACCGAAAACCCCAAAACATTTTACATACGTCGCAGCAGAAGAACGCTCTCTCTCTCTCTCTCTCTCTCTCTCTCTCTCTCTCTCTCAAGTCTGGCAGGGAACCTGAAAATAGTTTAAATCGCATCTGCTGCAATCATACCTTAAAAAGAAACCAAGCATCTTTTAACAAGATTGTTAAAACTTCAGCAAAAGGTGAACCTTTTTCGATCAATAGCTCTAAACACTGGGCACTAGATAGAAGAGATGAACCTTTTTTTGGTATCAGAAGAGATGAACTTCATGTGGCACGTTTCAGCAAGTTCCCAAAGAACTTCATTGATAAAACATGGGCACTTAAAATCAAAAATCAAAAACCAAGATGGAATAGTAGAAGCATTATTATTAGGTAACAACGCAAAAAGCGGCATAAACCAAAATTAAAAATATGGAACAAAAACCTCGAATAGTCAAATCCAGGTTACCCTTATCTGCTCCTAAAAGAGAACTCATACATACCCAGAAAATAAAATGTTTCCATGAACAGAAAAGCATGAGCCTATTTGAAAAGGAAAATACCCGATGAAAGCTTCTAAAATTCTTTTCTTTATTTTTTTTTTTTCTTTTGGGGGAGTGGGGTGTAAAGATGAAAGCTTCTTAAATTCGAAAATTCAAAAATCGATCGATGAGAAACAGAACCTATCTGAGACAGGATTACAGGAAATTTACCTGTTAGCTGAGCTCCTGGCCCTTCAGTCCTCAGAACGTGTGAATGAGAATGAAAGGTAAACAGCTCTACCTTCCTGGCAACAAATATATTATACAAACACAGGCGTTCTATTCATATAAAGATAGAAAGAGGGGGAGGGGGGAAGGACGAAGCTTCCTGCTCTTTTTGTTCGCGTTGACAGAGAGGGGAAAAAACAGAAGTTGTATAGAGATGGTGGGCCGGAATCCGAACCGGTCCGGCTCCATGTGACCTTCAGCTGACAATGATCGGTTCGAAGAAGGAGCCCTGCTGCACGGTGCACGGTGCACCGTGCACGCTGCAGAGGGTATCAAAAGAGAACCAAAGAAAAATTGAATTATTGTCTCTCCCCCCCTCTCTCTCTCTCTCTCCCCTCTATAAAGTACGCCGAGATAGGGCCATTGTTGCGTCGTCCTTATGAAGATAGTGAAGACTGTCCACCTTAATCCTTAGCCTAAATGAATTTGATTAATAAATTTAAGTCTCTCAGATTGATATAATGTGCTGAGGTTTTTTTAATTTTTCGGAAATAGTGCCGAGGTTTATCATCAACCGTGTTAATTCTATGAATAAAATCAAGAAAGAATAAATTTAAGTAACCAACAGTATTATACGAAAATATTCGCAATCTACCAGATTAAACCACAGCCTCTGTAATCTGGTATGATCCACTCCTTAAAAGGACACTATCACGACCCTTCTCTCGGTAAGCGACTATTTTAGATGGGTAGTTTAGTCCAATGGCCATGCTTAATGTATGTTGTTAATTTTCAATAATTTGCACAATGTTTTTGGCTTGTGGTTGAATTGAACAGTTCAACCGGTTGAATTTTCAACCCGGTCAAATTTCAGAGTGTATTTATTAGTTACGAAAAAAACATTGGTTTTATCAACAACCTCGTGATCTAGTCAGTTGAACTCTTGAACCATTTTACTGAGTCTGTCTGTGGGTGATGAATCAGACATTAATTCTCTTTTTATTTAACCATTCTCATTATAAATAATAATAATAATAATAATAATAATTTAAATTATCATATTTAGTTTTTTTAAACTGATACGGGAAGGATATAATAACTATCTAAAAAATTTGTGACAAATCAACTAGTATTATAAATATGGTAGCCAATCAGTTGGTAATTATCAAAATTTACGGATGGGTTTTAATTGGCTAAAATTCTTCTAATATCTTTACAGTATTATAGATTTTTCTTAATAAATACGCCCATTTTTTGCAAAATTTTTATATTTGAATTAAGAAACTCTTATTAGGGGTGTTCATATTTTCTCATACAAACCAAAACCAACCAACTCGGGTTGAGTCGGGCCGATTTAATTAGTTTGACATTTAATGTGAACACCCCTAACCCCTATAGAACTGTGAATGGGTCAGTCTGGTTCGGGACAGGTTGTATGAGTCCCAAGCAAATTATTTGGCTCCAGAGCTAGAACTGTCCCATTTATTAAGGACAATTGGGTCTGACCCAATAAGACCTGATTATTATTTAAGATTTACAATTTTCAATAATAATAATAATAATAATTTAAAACTTTATTTTTATCAAATAACCTTAATAAAAATGATTATATTGATAAAACAAGTTTTTTTTAGGTAAGCAATAGTACAACTCACTAAAAGACAAATAGACCTTATAAAACAAGTGCTTAACAAAAATCACAAGAAAACCATGATATTTTTATGTATTATTCATTAAGTAATCAGTTCAAGTTTGAATCAATTCGAGACATCAAGAACCGGTCTCTTTCCAATTTTCAATTGGGACAATATCACATAACCAGAACCAATACAATCAGTTTGATCAATACAATCACATAACCAGAACCAATACAATCAGTTTGATCAATTTAGTTCTGTCAGGTAACCTGGCCAATGGACAGCCCTAGCTTCCACTTTACAAAAATACCCATAAAACAATCTTCCCTCCTATCAAAACCAGAAACCATTCATTGTAAAAGTTTCCCTACATTTTCCCCCTTTTTTCTTTCAAACTAAACATTGTCTAAAAAATTTTTGCTTCTAGAATGAATTTCCCTAACTTTTACTTTAACACAACTAGAACCAGGTTCTTAATTAAAGGTGATATTCAAAACTTAAATTCACCAATAGGGGTGTCAACGGTATTCAAAAGTCTGATTTTGAATTTGAGATTTGACATAATCGAATCGAATTAAGAAAAATTGAATGTTGTAACTGTCGAATTCTAATATCCTATTCATACCGGTTAGTTAATCAGATTCGAATTCGGATATGACTTGATTCAATTCAATAAACATCTGAATTTGACTGATTATATAATTCTTATATATAATACATAAAATATTTAAATATTTTATATAATTTATATATAATAACTAAATTATATAAAAAAAAACTTATATATGCATATACTTTATATAAATAAAATTTTTATTTATATATTTATTAATTATCTAAAATAATTAATTAATCAAATTGATTTCAAATATTGAATTTTCTAATCGGATTCAAATTCAGATATTGCCTAATTCATTTCAAATTTGATCTGTTTACACCCCTATTCATCAGTAGACCTGGCAATTGGATTGGGTGGGTTGGGTTCAGGTTGGGTCAAGACACTTCGGGTTGGGTTATCAAATGCTAGACCCTAACCCTAAATGTCCGGGTTAGGATTAACCCATGAGTCAATTCGCGTCATCCAAAAAAAATAAGTGGAATTCAAAAAAAGAAAAGAAAAACTACATGAAAAAAATGCCAAAATTAGAAGAATTAATCTTAAAATTCCAAATATAAAATAAAAAACTTGAATATTTAAAAATTTAAAGAATAAACAATAAAGACTAAAGACTAAATAAAAAAAAATTAAAGAGTCGAAACTTCTAATAATGAATAAATAGTCCCAATGAGACTTGACAATCTTATTGGCGTTTGACCCATGATCCAACCCAACCCAACCCCAAATTTTCCGGGTCAGATCATTCTCACATGCAAGTAGCTAATATGAGACCCTATCCCTGTTTTTTCGGATTGGCTGGATCAGGCTCGATTCATCTGCCAATGATAAGAGTGGCGGATGTTCAATGCTCCATAAAACCAGTCCCATGTACTGTTCTCCGCTCTAGAAACCAAGATGCCAAAGCTTTAGTTCAAGCCCTTTGGCTCAATTCCCCACTTGGAATGGATGGGCTAGCAGGTAGCCACCACCAGATTCTACTCGTTAGGATTGAACCCACATCCGACCACCATAATGCTCCCCATTCGGGTAACAAGCTCACGCTGTCAAGCTTTGCAAGATGAAGTAGGTCGGGCAATGTTGAACCACCCTAAAGGTATATATATTACTGGCCCATCCAACATATACAAAGAAAGAAAGCACAATATCAATTTGAGTTACTGAAACTTCCCTACACTCTTCTAGCACTCTCTTGAACTTATATTAACATAATAACACCTCTAACTCTAAAGACACCTTATTAGCTTTTATTTATAACATGTGTACCCTCCCCTGAGTAAACATTAGTCTCTTGGTGACCGTAACAAAATTGATCTACATGCACCATTGTTACCTTTTAATACCAAAATTTACGACTGAGCAAGGTGCAACTCAGGTTTTTGAGCCTGGGCTATCGGGTTGGCCCATTCAAATTTTGACAAAAATCCTACCCAGAGATTGCACTCCTATAGTAAGACTCAACTTTGATGCCAGAAAACATGATAACAACTTATTTGGGGTTTGATTGATCAAAGCCTCTCGGACATCATTGTTCTTTTTCCTTTTATTTAACAAAAAGTACCTCTAATTTATTTTATCTTCCTCACATTGTTGCAATCTTACAAATACTATTCATTTTTCCAAAGCAAATATCTACAAAGGGATTTCTAAAGGCATGAGAGTGAGGGTAAGAGGGTAAATCTAAAAAGAAGTTTTGGAGTGAAAAGGAGTTTCAGATAACCCTATCATCTTTCTTATATGTTATATGGGACAACAGTCAACCAAGTATGACACTACGCTGTTATGAAATTAAAACAACTTAAGGCGCACGTTAGGAGTTTTACGTGTAAAGGTAGATAAAATGCAACAGAGAAAGGAGAAAAGAAGCTGAAAAAAAGGAAGGGTTTCCTTCGATAAAAATATTTGTTCTGATATTATAGATGCGCACATGTCAAAGGGGTGGCTGACCATTGTAAAGAAAAAGCAACCAAACCTACCTCGTTGGGGAATCTCTTTCTCTCTCTCTCTACCGTGCGCTTAGGGTTCGATTTGTTTCTTTGCTGCAAGTCAATGCCATAAAAACCCTAACAGAAGCATTAAAAAATTGGGGGAAATGAGAAGGAAAGCCGTTAATTACGATTCCTTTTCCCGTTTTGTTTCAGATGGAGTTTCTATATCCCTCCCTCGCTCGTTGAGACTTCGATGCCACCGTTGTCATTGTCTCGGTATCTCTTTCAGGCTTTTAATCTCCTTCTCCAGCTCTCTCCAACCCCCACCTCATTTTTCTCCTTTGATGCCACACAGGCACACTAACTAATAAATGATATTGCTGATTTTACGTCGATACTGGAGCAAACCAATTAACCTACCAACGAGCCACCCTTTGGATTCATGGTTGTCTTATAAATTATTACAAAATCTGTGTGACTGGAATAGTCTATGATATTTTGGAGTTGGGTTCTCCTCCAAAATATTAAAGACCGTCCGAAAACAATTGTAATATGATCTATACCGGCCAAAATAATGATATGCCGGTAGAGATGTATGGATAGTTTTCTTTTTTATTATTTTTTTAGGGAAATTGTCAAATATTCATTATGAATTCTCAGCATTTCTCTTAAATATAAAATATAAACATATATAAAATATATACATATATTTTAATATTTAGATATGAAAAAAAAGGAAAAGTTCAAATTATATTTTCAAATATAAAATACATTAAAACACAGAAATTGCAAAAAATATATATAAAAATTATAGAAATTGCACACGAAATAAAAGAATATTTTCAAATTATAGAAACTCTAGAAATTAAAAACAAAATCAGAAAATAAAAATTGTAGAAAAAACACCAAAAATCATAGAAAAACACAGAAATTTCAAATAAATAACAAAAAATACAGGAAATTTTATAGGTTGTAGAAAATAGAAAAATATAATCAAATAGAAAAATGTAAAAAAACAGAAATTATAAAAAAAACATTATAAATTATAACAAAACACTAAATTGTAAAAATAAATAAAATTGAAAAAGTGAAAAAGACCCTTTTTCCTCTAACTAACCATTCAAGGGTGATTTGGTCATAAAAATTGTTATTTATGCTGATGTGGACACCTCTTTTAAGAAATATTAACAGTGCACTAATGGAAGGTGAGTTTTGAAAAATAAAAACTTATTGACATTGTGAGCTTTAGACGCTTTGAAAAGTTGTGGTGAGTTTAAAAGACATGCTGAAAATTCATGGTGAGTTTTAGACAATTTCCCTTTTTTTTTTTTAAATATGGTTCAGAGGGATCAATTTAAGGTCCAGTCACCCCTTGAATCGATCGAAACCCTGATACACCCTTTGCAGGGACATATCGGAAAGCTCCTGATATGATATATATCAACCAATACAGCCTGATACATATTGATACTTTGAACCTTGATACCGACACATTTCATGTTGGAATCGAAATTTTATACATGTTAAGGAGATCTAGACTCCCATGGTTTGAAACATAAGTTTTGGTTACATTAACATTTTAGAAAATACCAATTGATAGTGGCACAGTTGGTAGGTTCTCTGACTCGTCGAAGTAGAGACATGGGATCAAATCCAGTTGCCACCAGGGTTGGGGGGTTTAAGGGAAAGGGGATGAGCTACCCCCTGTTGTGTAGCCCCATGAAGAGGGAAAAAAACATTTTAGAAAGAATCAGAAACAAGGACCTCCATGCATTACGAATTTCACATGAATAAAAATGTACACGTACAAAGATGTTTCAAATGCACCGCAGTGAGGTCTGAGAGGATGGTGCGAGTACGGATTTCATGCCAAATTCATCTCACGGTAGACATCACAGGATGCGGATCCGACAGACTTGATTTTACCAGATCTCTTCAACGGGAATCGCTCAAATCAAGTGGATGAACTTTTCGTTTCTCAATTTTGACCCTTGATGAAAGGTGATTTGTCCCTCCAATGATATCGCAACACACGTGACACGATAGGACCGCCGCATTACACCTCAGTGCCATATAAACAACTGCAAATCTCACTAAATCAAGGAGGCGCACCGGAACCAGTCCGAGCATTTTCTATAGCTTAGGCACCTAGGGAGAACGGCTAGCAGCACCTCATCTAGATTTGACCTGTGGTATCTCGTCAATACAAGGGACCTCGGCGTAAAGAGAGACCTCCCCCAAATAACTTAATGACCTAACTGAGGTCCAGGTAGCGACCTACGAGACGTGTTCGCCAACCTCTGTGTGCGTCTTATCACTCCCAGGTCCTCTGGAAGTCAGCTCCCGCACTGATCATTCCGGAGGCAACCGAATAAGGCATGAAAGCCTAGTTCACATGCGAAACTACCTCTGAGAACTTCGGACCGATACGTCACATCCTCCCGGGGATCTTGGGCGTGGTGTGTGAAACTCATGCCAATTGATGCTTATATAAAAGCGCCCCCATTTTCTAAAAATACGCACGATTTAGCACTCAAGCTCTCAAAAAACTCTAGTTCGCAGATTGAAGCATCGGAGTGCCCACACCGAGTAATGTAGCTCGGGTACTTATCCTCTCTCTTTCTTTACAGATTGACCAAGCGACTTACATAGTCTGGAATCCAAGCTATCCTCCAACAAAGAGCTTCCAAATCGCGCACCATCAATTGGCGTAATCTATGGGAAACACAAAGTTGTCCTCTCACACTTCCTTTCCAAGTATATCTTCAATGGCTTCCAGCAATACGCCTGTTAACAACAACAACTCAGTCACAGGGGGGGCAGGATCAACCCATTCTGCACCCCAATATCCCCTCTATGACTATTGGACAGTTTACCGTGCCCCTGACCCTACCAATGGTCCCCATCATATAGAATCCCAATTTTCCTTTGCCTAACGTGAACGCGCCTCTCCCACTAGTTGAGCCTTCAGCAATCCCTATCGGGTACGATGCGCACTCGTTCAATGAGTTGGTGCAGTACGTCCGTGGGATAAATCTACAAATTAGGACAAAAGAAGGACACTTTGTCGCCCTAGCAAGGATGCAAAAGCAATAGCAACAGCATTAGCGAGATTAGGCCACTGGTAGAACGCTGTCAGAACTAAAACTAGCAGCCTGACAACTAGAATAAGAACCCAGAACCTAACCCACCTCATTGCTTCAATGACTAGAACCAGGTCCCAGTTGAGGAGCTGATTCGAGCCACATCATTGACCGGGACCGAGGCCACCAGCTCGACCGAGGGGTCACAGAGAAGGTGTCACAAACGCAAACATCTCACCACAGGAAGGAGTCGCCTGGCTCAGAATGACAACGAGGAGGTGGAAAGGAAAGAAGAAGAAAAGAAAGAAGTGAGTCAAATTAGCACCTCGTCAGCACAACCAGTGTCACAAACTTCACCACAGGTTGTTGAGATCCCCATAGCCCCACGACCGAAAGATTTCAAGGCCCCTAGCCTAGAGTCCTACAGTGGGACAATCAACCCGGTCGACCACCTCAATAGCTTCTAGGCTCTGATGCAGATACACAGGGCAAACGACGCAAAATTTTGCACAACTTTCCCAACAACCTTTTAGGGCACAACTCGGATGTGATATTCGAGGCTTGCCACAGGCTTCATCAAACGTTAGAACCAATTCATTGACCTATTTAATGCACACTTCACAACGAGAAAGTGGTGCCCAAAGTCGGCAATCTATTTGTTGAATGTCATCAAGAGACCTGACAAGAAGCTCTAGGACTACATCAAACAATTCAACATTGAGCGACATTAGGTTCCCAACCCCGACCTAACTGTCCAACTCAACACAGTAGTCAACGGCGTCCGGCATCCCGACTTGTGCTGGGAGACCGAGTTGAACCCTCCAGCCTTATGGAGGAGTTCCTCAACCAAGTGACCAAGTTTACGAAGGCCGAAGAAGTGCTTGGATCACGATTGGAGCTAAGCAGTAAACGGAATAGGTCGAATTACGAGTTAGGGAGCAACAAACAATGTCGGAAGAGCAAGTCACCAAGGCACAACAAGTCCCCCCGCAACCATTGTAGTAGGTCGCCACGAAGAAGCAGGTCTCCGTACAGAAACAATAGGTCCTTGGATCAACGTTTTTGCACCCCTCCCATCTAGAACCATAACTACACTGCACTAAACGCGAAGAGGAGAGAGATTCTGATGTAGATTAAGACGATCGAGTATGTCAGGTGGCCGCCTCGAATAAGAGGGAACATTACCAACAGGAACCCCAACAAATATTGCCACTTCCATCGGGACATTGGCCACAACACTGAGAATTTCCATAACCTCAAGGACAAGATTGAGGAGTTGATACACCGAGGTTATTTGAAGTTGTTCATCAAGCGGGAGGACCAAAGCCAACTTGTCGACCAGCCAAGAGAAGTGCCACAGTCGAGCAGGGACCATAACAGAAATCAACTCCCCGAGACCCACCACCAGCAAAGCGACCAACCATGATGTTATCAACATGATTGCAAGAAGGTCCATAGTGGCAAGATGCAACACCTCGACAGAAAAGAACTCGGTTCTAGAGTTTGAGCATAAGGACGAGAACCAACCGAAGCGCCCTCGTGTGGAGGAAGTGATTTACTTCACCAAGGATGGCGTTCATGGAATCCAAAATCCATATGACGATGCCCTCATATTCAAGTTAGTCATAAATGACTTTGAAGTAAAGTGGATTCTGGTTGACTCTATAAGCTTGGCCAGTATGCAGTCTAAAGACATAAAGTTCCAGAATTTGTGCACCGAGATGGAAATTCCACAAAATTTCACCTCAGTAACTTACCCTCAAGCCAACGAATAGGCCAAAGTGACAAATAGAGCCATTTTGCGAGGCTTCAAAGCTCGGCTCTCTCAAGCTAAGGGTCTATGGGTGGACAAGCTGCTTAGTATTCTTTGGGCCTACCAAACTACGATTAAGACGGTAACCGGTGAGACTCCCCTCAACTTGACATATGGGACGAAGGTCGCTATCCCAACCGAGATCCAAGTGTCGACCTTACAATTTAAAACATACGACAAAGAAGACAATGAGGACAAGCTATGGACTAACCTCGACCTAGTGGAGGAAGTTTGCGACTTGGTCTACATATGAACCATGGCATACGAGTAACGGGTAGTTCAATACTATAATGCCCGAATTAACAAACATTAATTTCAAATTGGCGAACTAATACTCAAGAAAGCTATGGTACCTGAGCCTAATACGGAAAAGCTAGGTCCGAAATAAGAAAGCCCTACAAAATCTTAAAGGTTATCGTCCATGGCACGTATGAGCTCGAAACCCTAAAGGGGAGGAAGGTACCCCATGCATGAAACATCGACAATCTACGAGATTACTACATTTAAGGCCCAAGTGCAACCTCGACCTACGTAAAACACAAACCTCAATGACCCACTTTAGCGACTAAGATAAAGTTGATATACACTATAAGTACCTCGGCTAGCAAAATTCAAAGGGGGAAGCAATACCACTTTTTTTTGTTTTAAAGCCCCCTCAAGCCCCCTCAACCCCCATCTAACTGTCTCAACAACATTTTGACTTTGCCGCTACCATAATTGGCCAATCCGCTTTTCAACACCACAACTTAAGCGTACATCGATTCAGAGAAAGACCAATTCGCTTTCACAATGGTCCTCCACCTTGGTTTTAGGCTCCACATTGACCTTGACGACTACTCATTCAAAGATTTACTTGAGGGACATTGTATTGAAGACTACGTAAACAAAGAGACCTGAAGAGGCAATCGCGTAATTTGATGCCCCTCTTGAGGACGACATGATAAACTTCCCTCCTGAGATGTTCGGCCAAATTACAAAATTCCTTGATAATTACATCTCTAGCACGATAGATGTCCTAGGAGTGACTGCTCCACCTCTCCTCGAATAGATGAATTCGTTGACTTAAGCATCAAAGTGCCCACACCAAATAAAATAACCCAAATACTCTGATCCTCTCTTTCTTTACAACTCAACCAAACAAACTACATAGTCTGGCATCCAACTTGTCCTCCAAAAGGAAGCTTTCAAATCACGCACCATCAACCCTATTACCCCATCACCAAACACTAAGGCTATGTTTAACTTGAAGGAAAATATAGGGAAAAGAGTTATGGAACTAGAGAAATACATATGGTTTGTAAAGTTTTCCCTACCTTTTCCTTTAAACCAAACACAACCCACATTCCTTTTCCAACTTAGGTTAACAATATGAAAGAGTTTCAAAATTTTGAAATAGGATACGAGCATATGACAAAAATAAAATTACCAACTTAGGGACAGAGGATTGAAGAATTTAAATGAAACATGCCCGTGCAATGCCCAAAAGAGGGTAGCTTTAGAGGGAATGATTGAATATCATCACATCCAAGGTTTTAAATTTTGCAACGTTCGACCGATATGTATCATTTCGAAAGAGTTCTGATACACAAAACATGTATGATTACGAAATTTCGTATTTTTAGGTCTATATCGAGTCATTCCAAGTATATATCAACCGATACAATCTGAAACACACCGATACGCATTATGTATCAATCGAATTTAATTTCCCTCTTCTTTTTAAATTTAATTTTAATTTACCTCTTCTATCTCTCATTAATATCAAATTTAAATTTAAATTTAATTTAACTCTTCTTCCTCATTAATATGATTTTTAATTAAGTCTTAAAGTTTGGAACATCACTAAATGCTAATATAATTTAATTAAATGCTCATTTAAGTTACTTTTAATTACAACATTTAATAATGTCATTAAATGTTATTTAAGTTAAATAACTTGTCAAAAGTCACAAACCAAATGTAACAAGTTTCGAACCCAAGTCATTTGCTTATAACAATAATTAATTAACCATTATGCCAACATTAATTAATTATTAGAAAGACATGTTTTTTTACACTTAAAATAATCTTTCTTGCCTTGGTGGATGTTTCCCAATAAATGCTATAAATTTGATTATTAATATTTATATAATAATATGATGAATACAAACTATATTGATTTATTAAAAATTAAGATATATTAACTTGTATACATAATAAATATTATCTAAGTCAACATATAATAAATATTAACTCATAAACGATTTCAAAAAAATATTAACTAATAAATTTTAGTATATATACAAACATTTTAGTTCTATTACTTTTCAATGGTTATTAATTATATCCCAATACTTTATATAAATCATTAAAAAATGGTTTTTATATTTAAATAAATTAGTTATACTCACATAAAACTCGTTTTTATTATTGTTCATATTTTTAACGATTTTTTTAGATTTTCTAGTATATACATGCATATCTTGAATTTTAGTCTATATCTATCTGTTTCCAAAACATATTTCAATTCGTTTCTAAAATTTCCTTTCCAATACACCTTGCATTTCTAATACTTTAAACGTTGATCACATGTTAAGAGAAGGAAACATGGCTGCAGACTGGGTAGCTAACTATGCACACACAAACGAAGTTTATCTCAGCTCCATCCGGAGGAGCTACCCCCCCCACCCCCCATTGTATGTAGCACCAATCTGGATTTATAAAAAAAAAAAAAAGAGGGTAGCGAGAAAAGAAACCCCCGCACGGAGGGTGCGGTGGTGAATAAACCAGGTAAGTCACGTGCACGAGATTTGCCGTTTCAATTCTTTATTTCACACGCAATTACGGAACTGACCTCGTTGCCCTTTTCGGTTGTCTAATCCGTTGACAAAAAGGGAAAAGTAAAAGAGCTTATACTTGGACAGCCTAGGGTATATGGTCATCACTCGTGAGAAGGATGACTAGGGGTGCAATATAGGTTGGGTCGCGTTGAAGTTTAGGTTGGGATTGAGGCCTTAGCCAATCCAACCTGAACCCAATTTTACTTATTATCTGTATATATAAATGTTATATTTTTTTAGCAAAAGATAAATGTAGCTTCAAAGAAATACATAAACAAAGTTCCCATATACAACGATTTATGCCATTTGACAAATCTTTTTAAGAAAATCTTCTAAAAGTTCAAGAACTCAGAAGACTAATGAGTTTTCACAAGTATGTCTTTTAAAAAATGAAAGACCTTTTGATTGCAATTTCTTTCAAAGATCTTCTCAAAAGCTCGAAAAACCGGGAAAAAAACATTTGACAAACATAATTATGGGTCCCTCTTACATACAATTGAAATATCATGTGTGAAATTAAATAATATATTCAAACATGCAAATAGTAATTGTAGGTCACATTTACAAATTTATCTACTACCATTCATGCATCTTATACAAGATACCAATGTAATAGCCATCTACATATTAACATTTGCGATTTTCACCTATACGCCTCATGCATTCACTTATACAAAAAATAAATATAGGCTTCACATAGTTCATCACATAACAATTAACTATTTCAATACATGCAATTAATTTACAAGAATACTTCTTTTTGACATATGCAACTATCACCTATAGGCCTCACTCATTCACTTATACTCTAAGTTGTAATGCTTTTCCATCTAGAACATGATTTAATCTGGAGACAATTTCAGGTCTGAAGTTGAAATAAGAATTAACAAATATCTTAAAAACAACAAGATAGATTTCTGAAATGAGGATCAAGTAAACAGTAGCATATATCACTAGAAATATCATAGTAGCAAATTCATGAGATATATTACAAGAAAATTTCCAGTTCTAAAATTAAAAAGAAATTTTAAGAGTGATCCAAAGAAATAGAAAAACTTAAATCCTATTTCAGATTGACACCCTATAAGTAAAATAGAGAAGTTATTCAACTTTTCATTGCCCAAAAATTAGGAAGCAAAATGTTTTCTTTTAACTTATAAAGCTATCTGGCAAGGCTCTTGTTTGGGGCTCGGAACCAAACTATTTCATCATCAATATCTCAGTGATTTGGTGTATAGCAGATGTTAGAATAGATTCCTAAAAATTTTATGGTCTTTGGCCTCTCCAAGGAAAACAAAAACAAAATGTAACATTCACAAACCACGAAATAAAACAAAGTTGCATGCTTAGCAACATGTTGCATGAACTACAATATATATACAGCCCATAAATGTGCAATAGGTCTAATGGTGCTTGATGAAATTAGGATTTAGCATCATCCACAATATTGGCAATTAATATTCATTCAAGTGAAAGACGATTGTGATTTGTTAAACCCTGCAACTCAATTTCAGGAAAGTTGTTATGGGCCCGGGCATAGGATCTCGTCACGGGTCGGTCCACGGGGAGAACCTCTTGCTTCCCCTTGCACATTCCCTTGCATGCAGACCCTATTGTGGAAAACCGAATGGGTGATTTGTCCAAGAGACTCCTTACTCCATTCGACTAAGCTAGGACAATTCAACTTTAAATCAAACTCCTACTTCTAACAGAACTCAGTTCTTATCTCTAATAGATAAGTAAGAACAGAACCCCTACTTCTAACAGACTTCTAACAGAACTCAATTCCTATCTCTAATAGATAAGTAAGAACAGAACTAGATAAATAAAAACAAAACTGGAATAAGTAAACTATTAGCGAGCTGGCAAGAAGAGCTGACGTGGCAAGATAAGTTGTTGTGTGGGCCCCCCTCACTGCTGCTGCCAGCGACGGTAATTCTTCTCACGAATGCATCCACAACAAAAGCCTATATTAAAATCTTGAATACAAGGAGTTTGAAACCAATGCTAATCATATGCCCCCATGAACATTAAGATAACAAATGGAATTATGGGAATAATTTGTTCATCAAAAGCTAAAGAATAACCACAACATTAAACCAAATAAAAAATAAAAAGAAAATGATAACTTTATGTCCAAACTATCACGGGAAAAAGGAGGTGGCTTTGTGCCTTTGTTTTGAATGTTCACCTAGGTAAATTCTCATCTTCATGATCCTTATATTTAATGATTGAAAACTTTCATTAAGGCCCCATTCGCTTTTCGATAAGTTATTTATCTGGGTAAATGCAATTACCTAGGTAAGTTTTTCTTGGGAAACATTTACCTGGGTAAGAGAATTTACCCATGTTCTTTTATTTCCTTGGTAAATAAGGTAATGACCATTTTAGCCAAAAAAAAATCATTTTTAAAATGGGCATTTTTGTCCCATTCAAGTGTTTGCAACTTTTTTTTATCAATAAGTGTTAGCAACTTTAACCCTGTGGGAAAGTTATTTACCCACCTAGGAGATGGGTATGATAAATGATACCTAGGAAAATAAACTTTCCCTAGTCCCCATATAAATCTGAAAAATGAACATGGGATTCTTGGTCAATGGAAACCAAAATCCCACTGACCAGCTTTCCCCCCTCTCAAAATCCAAAAAAAGAACACCCCCTAATTACTATATCTGCTGCCTGAGGTTAGTGGCTGAAAAGTGTAGGGGATAGATTCTGTTGTTGTTCAACCATCTTTTGAATAACAAGGTAGGATCTAGTTAGTCATACCAAATTAGAAACTGTTTTACGAAAGCATGTCATTGAGAATAGAATCACAATGTTTAACTATCTCAATTGGCAAACTGAAATATGCACTACAAAATGCTTGAGAACCTTAAAGTTCCATGCATAATTCTCCCTCTCCAGGTACTTATAACTAGGTATTTCTCCCCTTGCCCATGAGGGCTCATTTGAGGTGTTTCCCTTGTGGCTGAGTAATTTCAGGGTTTTCTTATAATTTTTTTACTAAACATGGAGGTTCTGGAAAAACTTCTAGGAGCGCTAAATTGAATGGCTTCAAGAAGAAATGCCATAGCGTCATGGTTTTGTATGCTACACTAGTAAAATGCTTTTGATTGTTAAAGCTGATAAAAAAAGGGGGGGAGTTTTCTATACGGTATTCACATCAGAATTACTACTGTAGACCGCATCTTAACCCAGTCCCTAACTGTTTGTTTTCTAGTATGTCCATAAAAAAGCTCTATGTTCCAGAAAAGAGAGATGTGATGGGTCTATAGACCTTTAGTGAGAGAAGCCAGTCATTGAGAAGAAATCTGAATGAACACAAAATGCACTTGAGTTTACATGGAAAATGCATGCATTGTTTCTGAACCTAGAAGACTCAGATAAACAATCCACTGTAGGATCTGTAATTAAGAAAAATGACAACTAATTTAGACATGTAAATTAAAGTCAAGTAAAATGAAATGATTAAGCATTGTTGTATATAGAGAAGCATATATATATACACACACATATATAATATCTTCTACAGCAGGCAAATCAAAACAGCACGAAACTGCAAGACAAGCTTTGGAAACCCTTTTTTGAAACATTTAGAAATACCACCCAGGAAGGATAGAAGAGCATCAACAATTTTAAGTTCTCAATCTCCCTAGACTTCTTAACAAACAACAACAATGATCCCAATGGTTGAAAGGTTATACAGTAGTTCTCAATCTAATTGGTCATGTGGGCATGGGCCCAACTAGACCTATTCACAAGCTGGGCTTGATCTGGTTCAGGCTAGGCTATTCACAAGCTGGGTCGGGTTCAGTCTGACCTGACCATCGGGCCTAGATCTTGACCCGAGTCTGGCCCTGCATAGCACTCAAAGCTCGAAGCCTTATCTAGACATATTTTATATTATATTAGTTATATATTATTAATCATATATGATATATTTTATAATATTCTATATATTATAATATATAATGGCTTTTTTCACTACTAATTTTAGTATTATATAATATATAATATATATTATGTATTATTAACTAATGTTATGCATCTTTATTCTTCTTAATAAAAAAAAATTGTTAAAAATAAAGAAAAAATGAGATCCCCCTTCTTCATCCTCCTCCTAACCCCCCTCCTTTTAAGGAGGCTTACGCCTCTTGCGTTCTGAACTACGCCTCATGCCATCTTTATTCTTCTTAATAAAAAAAATTGTTAAAAATAAAGAAAAAATGAGATCCCCCTTCTTCATCCTCCTCCTAACCCCCCTCCTTTTAAGGAGGCTTACGCCTCTTGCGTTCTGAACTACGCCTCATGCCTCTAGGTAGTGGAACGCCTTGCGTCACGCCTCCGCGTTTTAAAACATTGATCTTGATAGACCTATAGCAAAACATATTCTCACTCTTCAATCAGAAGACAAATGGTAGGAAATTTTCTATGCTTGTACAACATTCTTCAAGAGATAGATAACTTTCATAAGATACAAGCTAGTGAAAGATACAAGAGCACATGTTTAAACCCAATTTCCCACCAAGTTGAGTTTCATCAGTCCTTAACATCAGTAACACCTTCTGCTGAGATCTGAAACCGTGCTTCTGCTTCTGCCAAACATGGAGAACTTATTACTTTACATATGCGTTCCTCCCCTCTTCCCTTGCGAAGTGCGAGTCTATCATAAATATGGAGTAGGGAGATTAATAAAAAGGAACAAAAAAGAAAATAGTTTAAGAATCAAGCTGGACAAACCTTGTTGTAGAAGCATGAGCCATGATGTTTCCACCAATAGGTTTGATTTGGGGGCCAGCAAATATAGCAGAACCGTCCACTTGTGCAACAACCTGGTTTGTAATAACAACTGCAACACCAAACTGTAGTTCCAGTAGTACTATTAGTATTAAAACATCATGTGGGAGAAGTTTAGATTGTAGGGTAAAGAAACATTTCCATACCCACTTTGTTCTATATAATTTCTAACTAACAAAAATTTGTTCTATCCATCAAATAAACCAAGAAGGCCCAATTACAATATCTCAAAAAAAAATAGATATAAGCTACCTCATCTGCCAACTTCTGAAGACTCCTTAGGAACTTTGCAAGATGCATTTGTCTGGCAGATAACTCCCCTCTTCCAGAAAAATCAGTTCTGTAAAGGGCTGTAGCACTATCCACTATCATAATCGCAAACCTATACAATCCATTGAACATTAGTTTGACTCAGGGAGGAGAAAGCTTAATCTGGATCTTGGATAAATATAGTCCACCCTTAGTACAATATCTATTTGTCAAAGTTGCAGAGAATTGTTTTGGTTTTTATTTCTAAGGATTGAGAATAAATTGTTAAACCATTACCACATAAAAGTACTGCATTATATAAGCAATCCAATTAATTTCATAAGCCATAAAAGTAAATGGAATAAAGGAACAAGACTGTAAATATAACCAAAGTAATGTTCATGAATATAACAACTAACAATGGCCCAACAATATCAACCAGGAGAAAATTAACCCAACAAAGAAAAAACACTACCTGGTCTCAACCATCATAGAAGCTGCTTCCAGCAAAAGCCTTGACTGATGATCAGTGTTGTAAGCCCTTGCATAAGCCACATTCTCCAAAACATCAGCCCCATTCAGTCCAAACCTGCAATCATAAGCACCATTAAACACTAGTTATAAAGGGTTGTCATTTCCCCTTTTATGATAACTGTGTAACACCTGTCCGCAATCTGTAAGAGTCTCTGTGGCCTGAATGTGCCCTCTGCATCAATATACATTGCTTTTCCCTCTCCACCCCCTTGATCCAGTGGAAGCTGAAACACCAAGACAACTTTAGACACCGTTCTAATTGAGAGAGGTAGATATTGATTAAAAAAGAATAGATAGATAAGACACGAAGCTATGTCGGTCAATGGAGACCCAGCCATGTGAATACATTGGCCTCAAGCAGCAATTTTTATAGGGTCAGTAAGTAATTAACTTGGTCAGTTTTTAAAGAAAGTTGAAGAGGAACTTTGACTTCACTGAATTATTTGTGACACATGACCAGCAAAGTTTTCAAGGCACCTAGGCAATTCTAGGCGACACTGGGGCGCCTAGTCAAGGTGATACCTAGACAATAAAAATTTTATAATATAAAAATCTAACTTTTGGCTAATTCCCTAGTTTTATATACCATTCAGCATGTATATTAATTGAAAAAATAGCAATTCTCTTTATTAAGAACATTAAATTTTCTCTAAGAATGTGGTAAATCATCACGTCTAAAAGATAAAAATCTTTTACATATATTAATTTCATTATTTTCAAAAACAGCACAGCTATAATAAGGATTTAATAGAGAAATTTCATATCAATTAGCAGCTAAAGAAGGTTAACTTTATATGATAAATATTCAAGATGGAAAGCAAAATAGAAAAACAAGGATGGAGCAAGGATCAAACTTTCGTCATGTATTGGCCCGTATCAACCAATATGTATTGTATCGGAGCCTTCCCAATACACTCCTACAGGGGGTGTTTCAGGTCGGCAAGTGGTTCAGGGGGTAGACCAGCCTTAAACCGGCCCCTCCGAACCAGTTTCGAAAAAATTAAAAAAAAAAAAACATAAAAAAACAGTACCGATACAGACTGATAAGCCCTACCAGCGTATCACCCTGTATCGATATTTTGAACCTTAGGATGGAGTTTCAGTTTTATTTAATTAGAGAGAGAGAATAGAAAAAACAGAGCCACTTTATAATTCTATTCTTTTTTCCTCTTTCTTTCTTTCTTTCTTTTTCTTTACTCAAAACCCTAAAAGTCAATAGTAAAACATTAAAACAAAGTATATTGATATATATGGCATATAATAAAATGTATTAACATGTAGATTAATTAGATACAGCAATATAAATGATATTATAAAAGGCGCCCACCTTGTCATTTTTGTCGCCTAGGTGGGGGCCTAAAAGTCAAGGCATTTGGGCGAGGCACCAAGCCAAGAGTGCCTAGTCGCCTAGGCGACGCCTTGACAACTATGATGACCAGTTGAACTCACCTAGGTTTCTTAGCAAGTTCATCTCTCCATCTAAGACAAGGTCTAGTACACATGTGAAAAAACAAAACTGCAGATCTTTTTATGCAGCACTTATACAAATGATATAATGGAGAAAGACAAATTCTTACTTGACATGTGACGCAGAGTGTGTGGCACAATTGTGTCTTTCCAGAGCGGAATTCACCATATAATTCAGTTATGGATCCAGTCTCAATGCCTCCTGTATAAAGCATGCAAAATTAAAAAAACACAGCGATATCTGAGCATCAGAATTGTTTTTTTAAGATAACTGATAACTAAATAAAAAAAAAAAGTATTAGAAAGAAAATTGGGAACAATTACAAGGGGTGATAAGACGTCACCCAAACCCACAAGATATGCAACAGAAGTCCCTAAATACTACCCCAACAGATTCCCTTTCCCGAGACTAATATTAGGACTCATTCATTGAGACCTCCCTCTCACCTCTGTTGAAAGAGTAAGCTCTTTTTTCTCTTCAAATCCCTTCTTGTATTCTTTAACCTTTTGTTAATTCCAACCCTAAATAGACCTCCCCTCAATCTATCAAAAACCTTCAAAACTGTCGCCCTTAATCCTTTTCAAACCCCCCCCCATAATTCTCATTAATCCTTTCTAGCTCTAAGACAGTAAGACCACATTGCTCTCAAATACATGCTCAGCTGTCAAAACCACGCCCTTGTTATGGATGTATTGCTAGAATAAATATCTAGTCAACATAAACTCAAAACTTACCCTCTAGAATTTTGTCAAGTTCTCTTGATCCTGATGTTATTTGGATGATTTCAAGCCTCTGTGCATGGAGTTGGCTAGCACTAGTAAAACCCAAAGGAACCAACTTGGAGGCTGTAAGTAAACAATATAATTGAACGTGACTATTTTTCTTTTCCTGATAAAAGGGTCAGTAAATCAAGAAAAAAGGAAATCTGCAAATGATCATCATATCAAAACAAGAAAAAGATGGAGAAAAGAAGTTGTAGAATGCCTGCTTCTATGATTTTATCAACTTTAGCCTCACTAATTCCTTTAATTTGCAGAAGATCTTTCCTGGGAGAGTAAGCAACAGATTCAACTGTGCATAGGCCTGCATCCTTAAGCTTTTTCACATCAATGGAAGCTATGCCAGATGCCTGTTATGAAAAACAAACAAAATAATGATCAATATCACATCGTGGATATAGGTTCCATAGAATGGTTTAAAAGAAAAAATGGAAAATAAAAACCCAAACACCGTCCAATTTAGGTCAATTTAAGAAAATGAATAAAGCATTTCAAAAGGAAAGACCACTGGCAAACTTATCAAAGGAGCAGCGTGAATAAAGCAGGAAAAGGACCACATCAGTATGATCTGTTCTGGCATATGGGGCGTGGACATAAGAACAACCGAACACTCAAGTGGCATATAAGAATATTAGAATAAGAAACAAGCCAACAACCATATGTAGGCATTCAGGAAATGGAGATTATCCCCAATCCCATGGTCTTGCCTGGTAATGGAATGAACGTATAAGCCAATCTTGGGCATAAAAGTTGAGGGAAATTAGGCAGCCCACATTTCTATTGTCAAAGGCAAAATGAAACAGTTTTCTCAGGACGGAAAATATTACACATAATTATGTAAAACTGACTATCTGAGCCACCCAATTGTATATATCACAATTGTAGTAAAGAAAGAAAGAGGTAGTAATTTATTAAAAAAACATAATAAAGATGAAAGCAACAAATGTTTGCTAATACAAACGATTATAATAACAGATTTTGCCAATAGAGTTAGTTGTTAATTGTTATAATGCTATAAAGAAAAAAGATAGGTATGGCATAAAATCTTCTGAGAAATCTGCAAGCTTTCTGATTCCATGTGCCATCCTTTTTGGAAACAAAATGCAAAATATGGAAACCTGTGGAATTGAGGACAAAAGCCCTACCGGGTTCCTGTTCTGGACAATGAACGCCCAGTCTAAATGGGTATTAGTCCCCTTAAAATATGGCATAGTGTGAAGATTAGACTGGAACAGGAACCCGCCCAAGTGATTATTATGAGTGACCTCGGATACCAATTACCGATTATCAAATAACCTATATGGATATATCTCGACTCTCGAGGAAATAAACGGGACAACGAAAAGTAAAAAACTTTTCTCAACAGAGAAAGAACGACCTAGACCAAGCATAAAATACGAGGAATACGATTCTACGGCTAATAAGCCAAGTTTCGTATAGAACAAGATGCGCAATCCATGTAAGTCCAATAAATGGAATACCCATTTAGGTTAGGGCTTTTGCCCTCAATTCCACAGGTCTCCAGGTTTTGCTTTCTGGTTCCAAAAAATCAGCACCTACTAGTAAATGCATTTCCAGTAAGGAGTCAGAGAAAGGTTGAAACCCTCTCTCTTCCGAAAAATTCAGCACCTACTAGTAAATCTAATACTCGTTTGCTCGCAACCCGTAGAACCCTGAAGCCAAGAAACATTTGAATTTCCAGGCCTAGAACATGATGATAAATAAAGAAATAAGGAAGACTTTCTTCGCGATTTATGATGAAAATCCAACCCAAACATGGAAAATTAATCGAACCCATTTTCCTTAAGCAAGAAGAAAGGATGAAAGATCAAGAATGATTCGAGTTTGACAACTAAATATGAGGTTCTGTAAAATGAAAATTAAAATGGCACAATTACCTGAAGCTGTTCGATCGGAAAAGGACCGTGCTGTATCTCTTCGACTTCTTCGTGTTCTTCTGCCATCTTTTGGTGTCTCTGCTGCTGCTCCATGGCCACTGGCATCTAGATATGGATCTGTCGATAACTCGATAGAGTAGGTGAGGAGTTCTTTTATTTTTAGGGGAAAACTTGCTTTTGGTTTTAGGCGCCAAACCGCGTTTTTTGTTTTTGTTTTTGTTTTTTTTTTTTTTTTTTTTTTTGACAAAATATAAAAATCTCCCCTTAGATTTATGACGATCCTAAAGACCTCCCCTGAAATTTTACTTTCATAAAAACCACCCTTTAGTGTTGATTCAATACCTGCACTACCTCCCTTTTGTTATTCTCATGGACGGAAATTTGGGTATAATGCATTAGTTTTTCCAAAATATCCATTTTACCCTTAAGTCCATCAATTCATATGGGAATTTATTAAAATACCTAAAAAAAAACTTTTCATTTATTAATTAAAAATTTTCTTAAATCAATTTGAAAATAATAGAGTGGTTTTACTCTGAAAACTACATCCAATGATGTCTATAAAGGCAAATATGGTATTTTGACTTATATTAAAAGATGTCCTTAAAAGTTGTTAAGGGAAATTAAACTAACAAATCTTCATTAGTGAGACAAATATGCAAAGAAAGTAGCTGCAGAATTTTATGAAACTATAGGGAAGTTTTTATTAAAGTGAAGCATCGAGGAGGCTAAGGATACATATAGTAAAGATAAGAAACTAAGAATATAGTAGTGAGATAGAAAGGCAAAAAGTAAAACCTATGGATCAAGACTTTCAACATAAGCCATGTTGTTTCTGGTCCTCTTTGATTAGCATCTTGGAAGGTCTTGCGTCAGCGGAGTCTATGGACATCTGCTTTGTGATTAACGATGTTCAGGCTATGTCCAGGTATTTTATTTTGTTTCTGTGAACTAACTTTGTGTAAGTAGCATTGTTAATTGTGTAGTTCATGATCTTACTAGTAGAGGCTCGCCAACCAGCCTGTGGATTTTTACTCCACCGAGTTAGTTAGCCTCTAAGCTGGTCCTTTGAAATTCTGTTTGTAAGAACTTTATTTCCAGTTTAATGAATTAAGTTCGTGTTTTACTTTTACCAACAAAAGAAAATACTTTTAACATAAGTAATTAATTATATCTTGATTACTCTCATTTGAGTGTTGGCATAGTAGGTTTGTTAATGAATTAATTTTGTGCTTTACCCACAAAAAAAAAAAAAAAGATTTTCAACGTAAGCAATTACATTTCGATTCCTCCTATCTGAGAATTGGCATAGTAGGCTTGCACCACTAAGACTAAGAGCAATCCACCTGTCATCACCTATAATCATTTTAGGGTTAACCATTTATTTCTCAATTTTTCAAAACAAACCCAACTAGTAAATAAATCAAGAAGCCGAGGCCGATGACGAATTGATACAATGCTTGAGTTTTATACTTTTATTAATTCTCATCTGGTAAAACACGAACCTCCAAATCATGCAGCCGGGGAGATAGCCACAGGACTGGTACATGGAAGAATTTTCCCAATAGTGCAGATTTCTCTATCAAATGTTGAAAGTTTTTGTGACGAGTGTTTAGAATCCAAAGAAAGAAGCAAGTGTTCCACATGTGGAAGGCATTGTGAGAATTTCGTTTTGAAGATTATGAAGAACGAGAAAGAATTCTCAATGGCAGACCATGTTTTTATTCACATTAGTTGGATAATTATGGTACCTTGAGAAGATATATTATGATCAAGGTTCGAAGTATTAATCCCATTGGCCCGTATTGATTGATACATATTATATCGGGAGTTTCCTAATATGCCTTTACAGAAAGTATATCGGGGTTTTAATCGATTCAGTGAAACGGACGGACCTTAAACTGGTCCTCCGAACCAGATTTTAAAAGAAAAAAAGAAAAAAAAAATCTAACCTTAATTACAACCACAGAAGATCACAAGATTTGGAGTCAAAAGAAACATGGTTACAAATCCATTACATACCAAGAAACTATGTAGAGCATGATGGCTACAATTGCAGGGAGGGTTGTCCCAAACCAAGATCGAAATTCCAACAGGCAGGCCCATAGAGGTCGTTATATCCAAATTAAACGTAAGAGTGTATCTTAGAAAACCACTTTTCCTGAAAAACGAAGTGTGGCCTAGGTACTGTTACTAGACGCCATTATTATGGAAGATATTGAGATATGTGCTTTTTACTTGTTCCGTTTTGATGAATAGTGTTTTGAGTTTTGACCCCTTAGAAGCCACATTAAACTTAAACGGATGAGGTCTAGCTGGAATTCCCGTTCCAATTTTTTTAATTTTTACAATGTATTGGAGAAAAGTTCATGAAGATCCACCTAAGAATGCTTGAACAAACCAGTATCTTTTTGCACATATGGTATCAGAAAAAATAACTGACAAATAAAGCAGAATCATAAACATGATAGAAAATATGGTTTATTTATCAAAATTCATGGGCGGGTTTTGATTGGTCAAAACTCTTTCTATACCAGTTCTTTTTTGGATACCATATGTTTTTCATATCATAGTTGAACCCTTTGCTACCTGAATTAGAGAATGACCTGACACGACCCAACAAAAACAAAAAAAAAAAAGAGTTGGATTGGGTTATGGGTCAACCCACTGATTTGATTGTTAGGTCTAATGGGGATTATTTATGTATTCTTATAAGCTTTCTCTCTTTCATCTTTACTATTGAGTCTTTATTCTTTATGGCTTACTCTTTGGATTGTTGAATGCTCAAGTTTTTTTTTTTTTGTTTATAATTTTAAGGTTAATTCCTTTTAATTTTGACATTTTTATGTATTTTTTCTTTATTCTTATAAATTTTCTGTTATTTTTTGGAACGATCCAAATTGACCTGTGGGTCAACCCTAACTCAAACTTTTAGGGTTAGGGTCTAGCATTTACTGACCCAATCCAAAATTCATCCAGACCCTTTGTAGCAAGGAGAGGTGTGGAAGATTTGAGAGAGGGGGGGGTGAATGCCATTAGGTTTATTTTGAATTTTTAAAATCATTGGAAGGTAAATTTAGCAACAATAGGGTAGTTTTGGAATTAATGAAAATTACATGGGTCATGTAACATCACATACAAATGGTTTGTAATGCTAATGGAGGATATTGTCCATTACCAAAAAACTTAAGGGTACAATAAGTAAAATTTCAAATAGTATAATAAGTTTTTATCCATTTGCTAAACCATACGAGGTACTTAAAATATTTAATCCATCATTTTAACATTATCATATGTATAGAGTTAATTATGGTGAATTTAAAGTATTAGAGTGAATATTATTAGAAAATTTTAGTATATATACATAGTATAAGGGCGCATGCTACATGTGCATGAAATAGGTAGAAATGGGTAGACATATAGATATGATACTTTAATTTAATTTTTATGAACTTGCACCAAAACCAAGACAGTCCATGTCATCATACCTCTTGGTTTTGGTTATTTTTCGAAAATTTTGAATTTTTATTTTCTAATTCCACATAATTACCCATTAAACCAATAAAGAAATAACATGAGCTTAACTATTTTTAACCACCATAAAGAAAGATGAATTTGCTTTTCTAATGTTTAGTCAATTGACATCACTCCCCCCCCATTCTCCTAAATTGTCTCTTATTCCTATTTATCATCCTAAATTATATCTAACCCTTATTTATCTCCTAAAATATCCCTAATTTAATAGAGAGTTTATCTCCTATAATATCTTATATTCCCATTTATCCTCTCCCAATTTTGTATCTATATTTATCTAAAGAAAGTTTAAATTAACAAGATTCAAAATTATTTAAATATTATAACGAAATTATCTAAAGAAAGCTTAAAATATTTATTCAAAAGATACAAATTAATTATAATAGATTTAATAATATTCGTAACAATGTAAATTATAATTTTATGAATTATACAATTTAAATGTTATTCAATTAATAAATATATAAATTAAAAAATAATTTTTTCAATAACTAAATATCTTAAATAACAAAATATTAAAAATGACTTTTTACAAAATAAATGAACAGATTTGGTCATTTGACAAAATCAGTTATGCTTTTAAATCATGACAAAAACAGTGAGCATGGAAAGATTTTAATTTTTTAAGACAAAATTTCCCTCAACTAAAAAATTGTCGGAATACTATTCACCTTCTTCTACCTAACAACACCAAACCAAGTGTGACAACGACCATCTTCCCTCCAATTCGATATCTTTTATCCAATGTTTTCAACCCATAGTCAACCTCGCTAGTTGAATTGTTTGAACCATCACCTAGTTAGGATTATGGGTCCAATTAAGTCAAGACCCATCAGATAGTCAAAAACTGTTTGACCCATCTAGTTTGACTATTGACCCGCTTGACTTGGTAACAATGCATTGGGTTGCACACTCAATGCATGCAAACTTTTAGATGTCATAACTTTGCACCCCATTGTGGTGTGTTTTTTATGTTGAATAACTTCTCAATATCTATGTCTCCTAAGGAGCAAGAGGTGCCTTACCATGCTATTTTCACGAAAAAAAAACCCTTTTTTTTATTCAAATTGTAATATTTAATATTTTTTATAAATAACAAGATAAAACACTGAATTTAAAAATATATATTAAACATAAAATAATACATATAACATATATAAAAATACTTATCAGCACGATCTGAACCGTTCAACCCAGCAGGTCAAACCAGTGACCCACGACCCAAAGAAAAAAAAGGTTTAGCCTCCAGGTCGATTTTTAAAAACATTGCTTCCCCGTCATTCCCCTTTCTCTCCTCCAATATTCTCGGCTCTCGGCTCCCCAAACCAGTTGCAGACCCCCTGTTCTCTACCTTCTCTGGCTGAGCAGAAACAACGGTAGTAGTTGTTGCCCGAAGCATCCATCCCTCGTATTTGGACGAGAATCGCATTAGAAAGTCAATCATCTCGCCAGTCTCTCAGCTACAAATTTGTCTCGCCTTTGATGTTCAAGAGAAGAATCTGAACGCGGAAGCACACCCCTATTGCAGCAGTAGATCGGAACCCCAGTTGAAGTTCCCCTGTTCCAACAACCGTGATCAAGTTGACATACATCCGGTAAACTCTTACTTCTGTCAAGTTTATCTCCAACTAACGGTATTGGCTGGCCATGAACCCAGCCAATACCATCTTCAACGCTAAGCGGCTCATTGGACGGCGATTCTCTGATCCGTCTGTCCAAAGCAACATGAAACTCTGGCCCTTCAAGGTTATAGCTGGACCCGGCGACAAGCCCATGATCGTTGTTCACTACAAAGGGGAAGATAAGCACTTCTCTGCCGAAGAGATCTCGTCCATGGTGTTGACTAAGATGAAAGAAATTGCAGAAGTGTTTCTAGGTCATGCAATCAAGAATGCGGTCATCACTATACCGGCGTATTTCAATGATTCGCAGAGGCAGGCAGCGAAGGACGCCGGTTCGATTGCTGGACTGAACGTTCTGCGGATTATCAACGAACCCACTGTTGCTGCAATTGCTTACGGATTGGATAAGAAGGCGCCGAGATTTGGCGAGAAGAATGTTCCCATCTTCGATCTCGGTGGTGGTACGTTTGACGTTTCTCTTCTGACTATCGAAGAAGGGATCTTCGAGGTGAAGGCTACCGCTGGAGACACCCATCTCGGCGGGGAAGACTTTGACAACTGCCTTGTCAACCTACTTCGTTGTAGAGTTCAAGCGAAAGCACAAGAAGGATATCAGTGGCAACGCCAGGGCTCTGCGGCGGTTGAGGACTGCTTGCGAGAGGGCAAAGCGGACTCTATCTTCTACGACGTAGACAAGCATTGAAATTGATTCCCTCTACGAAGACATCGACAATTACTCGAGCCCGGTTTGACGAATTGAACATGGATTTGTTCAGAAAGTGCATGGAACTAGTTGAGAAGTGCCTCCAAGACTCGAAGATCGACAAGAGCTAGGTTGATGACATCGTTCTCGTTGGTGGGTCAACCAGAATTCCGAAGGTGCAACAATTTCTGCAGGATTTCTTCAATGGAAAGGGAATTTGTTTACTCAGACATAGAAAGATAAAATATATAACAAAAGTTGCCTATTCAAGAGGAGAAGGAATTGATGGGAGGGGGGGGGGGACGGTGGTGCTGTTTGGTAGCCCTAGAATGGGGGGTGGGAGGGGAATATATCTCGCGTGTAAATTATTGCACGTAATAATGAGGTAACATGAAATGGGACAACTGTCATCAGGTGATTGAGTTAGTAGTAAAGGCAGTCTAACCAAGGTTAAAAGTACGATACGTGTTTTGGTATTTGAAACAGCCTACAATTTTTTTTTTTTAAAGCTTATCGGTTGTTTTATATTATTAAAATGATTGGGGTCCGAAACACGGGGAAAAGGCATTTTGGACGGTATCATTTCTAAAAGATACGATACGATATGCCGATATAAATACTCTAACCATGGTTCCAATTAATAAATTCGTTCCAACTTTTATTTTTGATGTTGCTCAATCTAAGGTGAGTTAGTAGGAAATCCGGATTGTCCAAAGTTCCTTGTTCTAACCAAGTTTAAAAGTATGGATACGTGTTTTAGTATTTAGAAATAGCCTACACTTTTTTTTATTTTGGTTTTTTTGAAAGTTTATAGGTTGTTTTATATTATTAAAAAGATTGGGGTTTGAAACACCTGGGAAAATGCATTTTGGACCCTATCATTTTTAAAAGATACGATACGATACATCTGATATCGATACTTTGAATCATGGTTCCAATTAATAAATTCGTTCCAACTTTTATTTTTTATGTTGCTCAATCTAAGGTGATGCACGAACTGAAGAGAGCAACCAGATAGTCCTTGTTACGGTGGTACTGTTTGGTAGCCCTAGAATGGGGGGTGGGAGGGGAATATATATCGCGTGTAAATTATTGCACGTAATAATGAGGTAACATGAAATGGGACAACTATCATCAGGTGATTGAGTTAGTAGTAAAGGCAGTCTAACCAAGGTTAAAAGTATGATACGTGTTTTGGTATTTGAAACAGCCTACACTTTTTTTTTTGAAAGCTTATCGGTTGTTTTATATTATTAAAATGATTGGGGGTCCGAAACACGGGGAAAAGGCATTTTGGACGATATCATTTTTAAAAGATACGATACGATATGCCCGATATAGATACTTTGAACCATGGTTCCAATTAATAAATTCGTTCCAACTTTTATTTTCGATGTTGCTCAATCTAAGGTGAGTTAGTAGGAAATCCGGATTGTCCAAAGTTACTTGTTCTAACCAAGGTTAAAAGTATGGATACGTGTTTTGGTACTTAGAAATAGCCTACACTTTTTTTTTTTTGGTTTTTTTGAAAGTTTATAGGTTGTTTTATATTATTAAAAAGATTGGGGTTTGAAACACCTGGGAAAAGGCATTTTGGACCCTATCATTTTTAAAAGATACGATACGATACATCTGATATCGATACTTTGAATCATGGTTCCAATTAATAAATTCGTTCCAACTTTTATTTTTTATGTTGCTCAATCTAAGGTGATGCACGAACTGAGGAGAGCAACCAGATAGTCCTTGTTGGCAGGGCGGGGCCGAACTACAAAGATGAGGCCGCACTTCAAGACTTGTGATAAAGGAAAACTGAAGTCAGAGGCCCGAGGAGTTATCCCTGGGGGGATCCCTTACCTCGAGCATGGAGTACCTTTTTATAGTCGAGGATCCGTGTCTGGATCGGATTGGGCTTCTGGGGTTGTCGGGATGAGATTAGTCGCCGAGGTATTCGGGATAGAGTCCCA